>NC_065519.1:26972666-27001084 GCF_006386435.1 Epinephelus moara | reverse complement strand
GCAGTTTCAAAATGACAATCTCAAAAAGCCAGCACAAATACCAAACTTAATAAAGCAAAAAAGTAAGAAAACCAAGAAAACAAGCAGGAGCGACTGCAACAGGCTGCACGCGTGGGCGCATGCGCACTAGCAGCTCCTCATAGCTCCAAAAATACAAGTGATTTTAATAGCTCCTTCCTGTCCGCTACAGACAAGTGCTCTCTGGATTGATTTGCAGTGTTTTGAAGGCTTAGTCACTCTTTAACATCTCCAGGGAACTCCTTGAAGGAATGGTACTTACACCATAGGGGGCAACTGTTGCTTTCAAATAACCTGATATGTCCTGGCCATTGTGCAATCATCTCACGTTTTTCTTGTGCAGTGCTTCCCCCCTGTAGCTTTAACACACTGGGTCAGTGAGTATATTTTCAGCACAATGTAATAAAAAACTTTTCAAAAGTCGAACATTTTTAAATAAAGACCTCTGGTATGTTTGTCCATTCACCTCAAGGGGTCAAAATAACATAGTTAGGTCATAAAGTGGGATTTAGGGGTGAAAAAAATAATAATTTAGAAACATTTTTTTTCCAATCTGCCTTGCAGACAACCATCTGCCGTATATGTAAACTAGCTGTGCTGTATCTAAACCATGATTCAACAGGCACACTGCAGGCAATCTATTTTCTGTGAATCAGCTTTGAAGAGCAGTGTACCTCAGAGAGTTGGGGGGCAGACATCGGTCCTAAATGCTGAATCTCAAACCCTTGGGTCAGTACACAACAACAACTCTGTGTTTACTGAAGGAGTAGGGTCAGGAGCCATGGAATATTTAAGAACCACACTGAGTTACACAAAATCAGTACATGATACCAAAGTAGGCCTGCAGTATTTCCTAGTTTTAGCTAAAGGAAGAGTGCAGTCTGGTCTGTATTATGCAGTGTATTTAGCAGATTTGTACCCTGAAGCATGTTCTCTGTTTTTCAAATGAAGTTTCACCAGGAGAATATAACTGACATACTTTACTACATCTTAACATTTGCAGGCAATGTGGGGCGGTTTGTGTTCCCTCCTCATTGTAAACTCTGTGACACATCTTCATGTAAATTACCAAGACCACTTGAAGTGTAGGAGAGAAGTTAACTGTTGTTGCTACAATTAACAAAATTGAATGGTCAAGTATGTAGGTAAAATGTCACAAAGCTGCCTGTTGCATTAGCAGTAACAGATGTCAAACATTGTCACGCACAAATATTTAATGAGCTCAACAAAGTTATTTCCTCCTTAGCTGATGACAAAATAGCTTTTAACATCATGATGTCTGTCACCAGTTTTAAAACTCCAGTTTTGTACCACAATATTTTGAGCAATGATAACTCCAATTCAGTTTGATACTCTCACTGTAGTAGAGATATAAAGTGTCTTGTTCTATTTGTCACTGTTGGCTGCACATTCAGGTGAATTAAATGTAATTATCCAGGAGACATACTTGTTATAAAGTGCTGAAACTCTGCATTAATTACCATATGTGTAGATTACAGCAGCTGGCATTTCAAGCAGCATATGAAAGAACCAACAGATACTTTCATTTGAATTTTACAGTTATGCACATGGCACATTTTTGCTTTACGGAGCTTTAGTTGCATTACTGCTTGGAAAGTGATATGTCAGTTTTCTCTGTTGGCTTGAAATGTGGCAGTGTAACATGCCAGTCTCAACCCAGCAAACTGCATTTGCAATTTTCAGTGGCAGTCAGTGACAGTTGAACACTTTGACTTGTGTTGACACTTAGCTTCATCACAAACGTCTGCTCGTTTATGTAATGTATATAAACCTTTACCAAGGCCTCAAGCATCAATTCATTCATGAGCAGCTGGGGTACTCTTGTATTCAATGAAAATCTCATCTACTTTGATTTCTCATTGATATGCACACAATGTATAAATCCTATGAATTATGCATTATTTCTGTTAAGAATGAGCGTTCAGAGTCTGATAATGTTTCCTTTCAGACTTAGTTACAAAGCTGTTTGTCTTAGACAGACCTCCTCTCCAATCAATAATACAGCAACCAAGCTTAGAAAACAGAGCGTTGGCTCATGCACCATCCTGATAAATCTTCATTGGGCTGTCATTGTGTAGCTTGACTTTTGGAATCTGATTGACTAGAAAATTGAAGGTATTAGAGATACTGTAAATGTCATTGTGCCATTACAAAAACAGCTTATTAAGTGCATTATTAGCTCAGTTTGACATTCTTTTTCATTAATATTCACAATTAATAGTCTGTCTAAGCAAAGCTATGTTAGCCACAATCTTAAAGGGACAGTTCACCCCAAAATCAAAAATAATTTTTTTCCTCTTACCTGTAGTGCAGTTTATCAGTCTAGATTGTTTTGTTACAAAGTGTTGGCGATATCAGCCATATGGATCTCTGCCTTCTCTCAAATGTAATGGAACTAGATGGCACTCAGCTTGTGGTGCTCAAAGCGCCCAAAAATACATTTGAAAAACTCAACAGCAATGTCTCTTTCCATAAATCATGACATGGTTACTCAATATAATCTGCCGACCTTATTGTGAGCGGTTTCATGTAGGAACTATTTTCTCTCTACTGAGCTACAACCGCCAACCGTATCACCATGCAGAAACCCTAACCCTCACCCAGCAGTAGACGCACACTTCCTTCTGCACGGTGATACTGTTAATGGGTGTAGTTCAGTAGAAAGTATGCAGAAGGAAGTGTGCATCTACTGCTAGGTGAGCTAGCAGTGGATGCACCCTGCTAGCTCACCTAGCACACCTGAGCTAGCTAACCTGAAAGCTCAAAACTCATCAAGAGTATGAGCCTCTCGTGTGTGAGTAGATGCCAACTTTCTACAGCATGATGATACAGTTGGGTAGTGTAGTTAAGCAAAAAAAAAAAGTGGATTGTTTTGAGTAACCGGGTCATCATTTCTGGAAAGCGACATTGCAGTTTAGTTTTTCAAATGTATATTTTTTTGCTGCTTTTAGCACCACAAGCTGAGTGCTGTCTAGGTCTGTCATAGTCAAGAGAAGGCAGACATCTCTATGGCAGATATCCCCAACACTCTCCAACTCATACCAAAATGATCTAGTTTGATAACTAGCGGTACAGGTAAGAGGAAAAAATATGGATTTTGGATTTGGGGGTTAACCATCCTTTTAATGGCTAATAAGGAAATAAACCTAGCTAAAAAAATTCTTAATCGCTGCATAAGAAAAGGTAAATGGTTCTCAGCTGTTAGAGTGCAGACCTTTAAATTTCTGTAGGAGTTTCAGTGAATGACAGTAAGCTGACGAACTCATGTGTCAGTCCTTCTTTGGGAGAGTGAGTGGCGGCAGGACAGGGAGAGTGATTGATTGCAGTACTGATGTAACCTGGAATGGATTACACCACTGCAGCTGTACAGCAGCACAGAATTCTGGGTATTTTCGTGGCGAGAAAGACATGGAGGAGGCATACGAAAGATGGAAAGACAGATGGCAAGAGAAAGGTGGAAAGAGAGACAGAGATATGTGTGGAACGGTATTGATAGAAAGGCTGAGGAGAGAGGCTGGTGGTCAGTGATGGATCCAGGAGGATCAGTCGGCCGTGACGGGGTCTGAGCAGCTGATCTGGTGCATTGATGAGGAACGCGTGTGAGGACAGAGGAGAGTGATTGTCAGTGTTTCGAGAATGATGACGGAGGGTAAATGTTGATGGCGAGAGAATAAAAAGACACCTGAACTCACCCAAAGAAACCTTAAGAGTGCACGTAAGGTTTGTGTAACTTGTAGCAGAACTTATGTGTATGACAAACACGAAGTTGCAGGATGCCCTTGAGGAGAAAACAACAGCTTAGCTTTATTGCATAGGTGGGAGAGATGAGAAATGCAATGTGTACTCTGTGTTTATGGTATCCATCTCAATGCTGTATGAAGGCACCATGCACTCTAAAGATGCTCCTTTCAAATCTCTCAATAAGAGTTTCACATCTGAGGAATTTCTTTGATGAAATGTGCAAGATTGTCAGAGAAAAATTAGTTTTAGAGAGCTCCGACAGAACCTTCAGACAGCAATCTAATCAAATCTTGTCTAGGGATTGACAAAAAATTTAAAGTGACATGAAACATAGCTTTTAATATGCACAGTTTCACACGATATTAATCCAGGGACATTTGGTTGAATGCCAGACAATAGAATTACTCTGGAGGAAGAGATTGTCATTATTAGAGTGTTCCCTGGCGTCATTGATAAACTAATACCTGAGACCTGTTGTGGCGTGATTGAAAAAGACAAATCGCTCCTGTTGTTAACAATAACTGTGTGAAGTTGAATCAGAGTTTAATATTTATGATGCTGAGAGAGGAGTGGGATCCTCCACAAAAATGAGATGAAGGATTCATGGTGGGCAGGCCCCTCTGGGTGACCTTGCGGCCTGATGCTCTGCCAAAAACAACAAACTGCTTCCATTAGCAGTCTGACTGAAGGCTTATGCTGAAACACATTAGTCTGATGGGTCCATAAATATACGGTATAAATGTGACAAATTATTACCTTATTTTTCAGGTCATTTGAAGTGCCATTATCAGAGTGTCTTAATGGGGTGTTCGGATGAACATACCAATAACATATTTAGAATTTTTAAGGGACGGTATTTCAGGTGTTGGGGGTGTCGTGTAATAAAGCAGAATATCAGAAGTTTCAAATTCAGTCCCATCATGGGTGTCAAGCACAGCTGCAAGCAATCTGCAGATTAATGGACATCATAAAAGTATATTTAATGATTCTCAAGAACACAGCAATGTCAGATAAATAAAACCAACTTTTTGCTTCTAATGAACTGCTAACATTTCTATTTAAATTAAATACTTTACATGCTGGGTGGGAATTGATAAGATTTTATTGACCATTGTCATCACCAATTCTGCTTATTGGTCCTATTTTTTATCAGTTTCCTTATTGATTCCTGATCAATTTTCTGTGTAGACAGAAGTAGGCCCACACAGCAGTTTTATTATCTCAGAGTCTCAACACAGTGTCAATAAAAGGAGAGAATATTAGTACAGCCTTTTTTTTTTTCCAACAGACCAGCTGTTTGGTTGGAAAGCAGTGGCACTCAAACATAACATGTCAAATACATGCCATTCCTAAAATTAAAGCCTGTGTTTTGTAGAAAGATGTTTCAGCATATTGTTGGTGTTTCCACCCTTAATTGAAATCATCATTTACAGACATTACAGCTAACTAATCTTTCTTTGTGAAATGAAGCCATGCTTTAGATCATTACTTCATCTTCATTGTGACTTCTTGTTGCAAGGTTCCAGCAGCACAGAGGCACAGAGGAGTTTGATGTCATTGTTTTGTAATGAGAAGAAAAAAAAAGTCACAAAATAAAATGCCATGATAAAAGGAATTGAAAAGCTTAGAGGCAAATTAAGGCTGAGTGATAAAAGAATAACTATAATTATCACATTATAATTTTCCTCAATAGAAATGGTTGATAAAAGTTTGATGTAGTTAAACCATGCAAACACCAGAGGAGGGGGGCACCAATGCACCCTAAATGCTACTTGCAACCCACCATTAAACAGAAAAAGAAGATGACCCCAGCCACCAAGTCTTACCATCACCAAGCTAATGCATATGGAAACAACAATACGATACAACAACGTTCAACGTGCTTAGAAAGTTATTATTAGTGTGACTGTTTGATCACGGGTAACAGAGCTGGGCTAGCCCAAGACTGATTTCAGTACATAACAGTAGCTACTGTAGCTTGACTCATCTAATGCTAATGGTAAGTTAGCAAGTTAACGTTACATTATTGCGACTGTTTCATCAGAATTAAAGGACATAACGAGAATAAGAGTGGATAAATGTGTGTGACTTGAACTTAATACATTATCTCATCCATGAACATGAATTCTTCCAGTGGTTTCCCTATCTGCATTTTGTGCTAAATGATTAGCGCAGCTGCTATAAAAATCTCCTTGTATGTAATTACATTGCTATGTCAACTTTAAGCAGCTAGAGTTTTGGTCGAGGTGGGACTATAAATCGAACACCCCGAGACAAGGGTGCTCCGATTGATTGGCTAATTATCGATATTGATTGATAAAGACACGCAGCCGGGTGTAGGAAAGAGTCTGGTCTGGGGACCTCAGAATTGCATCTCTCCTTTTTGTAGATGATGTGATTCTGTTTGCTCCATCACACTGTGACCTCCAGCATGCACTGGGGCGGTTTGCAGCAGAGTGTGAAGCAGTCAGGATGAGTGTTAGCACCCCTTCAAATTTGAGGCCATGGTTCTCTGCCGGAAACCAGTGGATTGCCCTCTCCAGGTTGGATAAGAGTTACTGCCTCAAACCTGGGAGTTGAAGTATCCTAGGGTCTTGTTCACGAGTGAGGGTAGAATGGAGCGTGAGATGGATTGGCGGTTTGGTGATGCTTCTGCAGGGTTGCAGAAGTCGCGCCGGTTCGTAGTGCTAAAGAGGGAGCTGAGCCGGAAGGCGAAGCTTTAAAGTTACTGGTCCATCTACATCCAAACCCTCACCTATGGTCATGAGCTTTGGGTAGTGACCGAAAGAATGAGATCACGAACACAAGCTGCCAATATGAGTTTCCTCCGTGGTGTGGCTGGGCTCAGCCTTAGAGACAGGGTAAGTAGCTTGGACATCCAGAGGGAGCTCGGAGTAGAGCCACTGCTCTTTCGCGTTGGAGGGGATCAGTTTAGGTGGTTCGGCCATCTGATCAGGATGCCTCCTGGGCGCCCCCCGCTGGAGGTGTTTCGGGGACGTCCCACTGGTAGGAGGCCCTGGGGCAGACCCAGAACATGCAGGATTACATAGCTCATCTGGCCTGGGAACACCTTGGGGTCCCCCAGAAGGAGATGGAAAGTGTTGCTGGGGAGAGGGATGTCTGGGGTGCTTTGCTAGGCCTGCTGCCCCCACAACCCAGCCTTGGATAAGTGGATGAAAATGGATGAATGGATGGATTGATACAACATGTTTTATTGTGATAACATTTATAGCGATATTGCCCATCCCTAAGGCAAATGAGTCAGATGGATCGGACAACATGGAGCTGGTTCTCACTTCCTATTCCTAGATGTTGGTATTATTCCATTATAAACTAGGAATTAACATGTAAAGTACTAAAGAAAGACCCAGTGGTAATCTGCAAAAAAGTAGTCTATAATCCAACAAAAATGTAAAACAGATGGCTCCAGTAATGATAATTGGATAAATAGAGGTAGTAAGTTATTATAGTGCACATCAATGCTGTGTTAGTGTACACGCAACAATCAAGAAAAGCTCTTGACTCGAATGGTCCTCATCAAGATCGACATTTAGACCAAAAGGACTCAAAGTATCCTGTTAATAAATCCTAAAAGCTTCCCTCCTTAAAAATGTCTTTCTCAAAGCCTCCACGCCTCTTAGTGTATTTTAATTAAGATACTGGATCACTGAACTAAATTAAGTGTTAAGCAACACAGAGATGTTATTCTTTAATAGTGTCTCTGTGCTCAACAATTCTTGGTTTTAGCTCCTGAAATGTGTTATCAGCGCACGCTTTGCCTCGTGGGCTTGAGATGATCCCTTTGATTTTTATCTTTCTGCCAGTACAAAGAAGTTTGAACTATTGTCTCTTTTTTAGTTTGAATTGCATCGAGCACACGCATCACATTTGAAATCTTTCACCTTTTGTTTTTCTTCTGCTGTTTGAGAAAGAGTGCTTTGTGTGGTCAGGGCAGTGTATTTTTGTATTTCTGTGCAGAATGTCTTGTCAAACACTTCAAACACACTGAGTGACAGATGATGAATTCATTATTCTGATCTTCTTTGAGGTACATTGGTCATTGACAAAAAATAGGAGATTTTAAAAAGAGACAGGACAGTGACATGGCCATAACAATGGTTTTGAATAAGAGCACAATCTGCTAATATAACTGAAGGCACATCCAAATGTGCCACCTGTTGGGCTCTGTCTAAAGCATTTCCAATACAGTTACAGTGGAGTCAGCAGTGGTTCATAAAGATCACATGGTCATGGGTCCCACCTCCCTCAATGTGAAGTGACAGGCTGGAGATATCCATGAGAGCTTCAGGGAGCAGAAGAAAGACTGTAACTGTAGCCTTGTCACTACACATCAAATGCATGAGTCAGCACTGGTTTTTCGGAGATCATTTGTGCAAGGAGCCTTCCTCCTTTGATGGCAAGTGACAAGCCAAGAGATTTCCACAGGAGAACAGAATAAACAACTGCAGCCTTGTCACTGCTCCCAAAGCAGAGCTAACTAAAGCACTGTAGGCACTGCCCCCTGGACTCATGAGACAGGGCTGATGGAAGAAACAGGCTGTCCATGCATGGAGGTTATTAAATGTCCCTACAGAGCTGTTTGCAACAATTGACATTTTCTTCAGACACATCTTTTCACGTGCCAAAAAATGGAAGACCCATGCAATTATGAACTCTAAATGATTCAACGCATACTATACGGGCTTGTTTTGGCCTTTGGGACCTTTTTTTTTTTTTTTTTTTTTAAATCTCTTGCATAATAATCCGTTTGATGTAAAAATGATAAAGTTACTGTGAGAATGATTAATATGTTGACAGCTCTTCACTGAATGTTTAATTAAACAGGGCTCCACATGTCAGAGCGCGCACAGTATTCAGCCCAGTCGCCAGAATAAATTGTTGGCATTGAATGTTTCTGCATTCCACGGAGATGTTACATCTGTACGTTTTCGATGTATCGCATCATCATTTATAAAGTTTAGGTCACATCTGTATGAACAGAGTTTCATTTCAGGAGGAGGAGGGAATAGTGGATGGCATGACAGAAAGGCCAAGCAGCAGCCAGCAGCAAACTGCTGTTCAGGACCAACAAAAACAGGTATTTTTCAACAAGGGATCAGGACATTGGACAGGCAGGAGTGACGAAAGTGGGTATTTTCAAACCAGACTTTAGGACATCTCTAGCTCTTTTTGTAGCGACAAAAGTGGGTACTTTTTAACAAGAGTTTGGGAAATTTGCAGCCGTGTTTCAATTGACAAAAGCAGTCATTTTTAATAACAGTTAAGGACATTTTTAGCAATGTTTTTAGCAACAAAAGCGGGTAGTTTTTAACGAGATTTCAGGACATTTCCAGCCATTCTTATAGTGACAAAGGTCGGTGTTTTTTAACAGGAGTTCAGGACATTTACGGCAATGTTTGTAGCAACAAATGTGGGTTATTTTTAACAAGAATTTGGGGAAATTTCTTGCTGTACTTGTACAGCAAAAGCAGGTATTTTTCAATGAGAGTTCAGGACATTTCCAGCCGTGCTTGTAGCAACAAAAACAAATATTTTCTAACAAGAGTTTGGGACAAATCCAACTCTTTTTATAGTGACAAAAGTGGGTATTTTTCAACAAGAGTTTGGGAAATTTGCAGCTGTGTTTGTATCGAGAGAAGCAGCTATTTTTTAATGAAATTTCAGGACATTTCCAGCCATGCTTGTAACAACAAAGGCGGTTGTTACTTAACAGGAGTTCAGGAAATTTCTTGCTATGTTTGTTGTAACAAAAGTGGGTTTGAGTGAGTTTGGGACATTTCCAGCTGTGTTTGTAGCAACAAGAGCAGTTTTTTTTTTTTTTCTTTTTTTGAGAGAGAGAGAGAGAGAGAGAGAGAGAGAGAGAGAGAGAGTGTGTTTAGGACATTTCCAGCCATGTTTGTAGCAACAAAAGCAGGTAATGTCTACAAGAGTTTGGGACATCTCTAGCCATGTTTGTAGCAACACAGGCGTTTTTTTTTTTTAATGAGGGTTCAGAACATTTAAAGCAGAAGTAGGTATTTTTTAACAGGAGTTCAGGACATTTCAGGGTCTGACGTTAAGGTTTTTTACTACTTGCCCTGCTGGGCAAGTACTTCTCAAATATACTTGCCCCATCTAAATTCTTACTTGCCCTGCCTAAGAGGATCTTCTTCTGGCTGTGTGGTGCATATTTTCACTCATGACTTATATCTTACGTCAGCAGAGACGCTCAGCCAATGGAGGCAGCAGCACATAAAAAAGCAACACACTGCAACTGGCCCCTCCAAGGACAGAAACAGAGGAAATAAACGATTACAGGCCTGGAGTTAAGATATTTTTAGGGCAAGGCCACTTTGGCCTTTGATAAATACAAATTTATTGGGGCACCAAGGCCAAAACCAATGGCGCAATAACAATATGTGCTAACTACATTGAATGAAGACAAAACAATATATGTGTTGAAAAACAGTACTGAGTTTATTAAAACTGGGTGTGCATGACTGGGGATATATCTCGTTTCTTGTTGTTTTGATTCATGTCCCTTATTTTTCAAGTCTTTGAAATCTCTTTATTCTTTTGTTATCTCCTAGTTATTCAGCACATTACATACATTGAAATGAAATTTGACCTCTTCATTTGACCCATCCTTCTGTATACACTGGGAGCAGTGGGCAGCCACAGTGCAGTGTCCGGGGACTAACTCCAGTTCTTTTGCCAATGCCAGTGGTCAGGGTCACTGACAGGAGTATTCACCTAACATAGCCTACATATCTTTAATTATATAATTATTTATATGTCTCTATGTATATTTTTACATAAATCCCCAATATTTAATTTGCCTTTAAAAAAATCCTCTTCCTTCATTTAATTTGACAATGTTTATTGTATTGTATTATATGTATTAATTCTCTACAGAATCTTGTATGTTCTTTAATGTGTGTTCAATTTATTAAAAGAAAAAAACAAAAAAACGTTTTGGTGAACCCTGCAGCAAAGTGAACCCTCTTCCTCAGAGAGGATCTTTGCCTCGCAGTTTGTTCCTGGCGACAGAGCAGAGTGAACCGTCTTTCTTCTCAGAGGATCTTTGTCCCATGAGAGCAGGCAGCTGTTCTCCGTGTCCGCATTTAAAACAACTTTGGCTGGCGATTTGACAGTCACTAGAAGCACATTATGACCCTTTGTAAAAGTTTCTGTGTGGTACCTGTGTTGTACATGAGCTAACGTTAGCGGGTAAGGACTGAGAGGCTGTCCGGTATGTGTGTATGTCCGAGTTGGTGCTGCTTGCCCGCCGGCTATTTTTACTTGCCCCGGGCATTCGGGCAACCATTAATGTCAGACCCTGCATTTCCAGCCATGTTTGTAGCGACAAAGGCAGGGGTAATTTAACAAGGGTTCAGGACATTTCCAGCTCAGGAATTTTTAACGAGAGGACCAAGTATTTTAAGCCAAAACAAGATGTTTTGCTAATCCTCACCAAGTGGTTGTTGTGCCCAAACCTAATCACACTTAAACCACAACCTTGTCACAACATAAATAGGAAATGTAAAGTTTCAAATTATCAGCTACATGCAAAATGATCAACTGTAACATATCTACAATTTGCAGAACTTTCAATGGCAACATTTATTCTGGTAATTGGGTTGTAGTTCAATTAAAGTATTCTTTCAATGACAATGATTGATGTACAGCATGAGGGGACATTTGTGTTTAGTTGATATTACTGTGGCATGCAAGACGATTCCTCTTGATCCATGTCAGAGGGCTTTAGCTGCACTCCTGACATGGTCCAGTGACTTTACATGTAGAGTCTGTTGGACTTAGACTGACTGATATATTCTGTCTTGGAGGAAATGATTATTTTTTTAATCATGACCAAAGAGTCTGTGTTTGTCTTCATACCCACTCTGAATACTTATACTGAGCTTGGAAAAGAAAAAATGGTTTTCCATTAAATCATAGTCTGCAATGATTTGTATGACATTCAGATTTTTTTTGGCATTGGCTCATTACCTCTGTACAACAAGATGGAGTCCATCTGAGCAGTTGTGTGCTCAGTCTTTGAGAAGATTCCATTCTGAGTATTTTACCCCTCAAGCTTGTAATCTGTTTTGCCTCCCCTGTTGCTACATTTCATCTCAATGGTGTCAGGCAGGTTTATGGTCAGCCATCACTCTTAAGAACAATAGGATCAGAGGTCAGCCCGAGCCCTTCGCTCGGTGAGACCATGCAGTGTCACTCTCGAGATGAGCCCCGCTCTCCCTCCACCCATGCTTATTGGCTGAAATATCTGCTCACTGTGCCACTTTTGACATGTAATCTACTGCTGGCAGCGGCAGAGAGAGAGAGAGGCTGTTGATAAATCTTCTCTGGGGCCGAGCGTGTTTTATGGGTATCACGTCCTTACAGCTAAACTATGCTTGAGTGTTCCCTCAGCACTGGGGTTGAATGTAAAGCAGCCCAGCATGGAGGACAGTCCTCTGAGGAGAGCAGTGTGTTTTTTCTGGTGCCCACCATATGATTTAACCATGAATGGTATTGATCCCAGCAGGGGAAAGCATTGCGCCAGCTTGTGCCAGGACATCAGCTAAAGATAGTTCTGACTCTCATGACAAGAAAGAGTCATGATAGTTTATAATTGGGTGCCATTGGCATGATTTTTAATTATATGTGGCATGTTCTATAAAAGTTGTTCATATTTTCAAGAAATTTGTTGGATTCGCTGTGTGTAATTATAGGAACACTCTAGAGACTTAGTATTATATTTCCATAATGTTGTTTCCTCACTTTTAGTCTCAAGCTCAGGCTCCAAAAACACTGGATGCTATACTTTTTTGCACACTTTTCTTACCTACCTGTGAACAACCATGTGTTTAAAACGCCACACCTTATATTTCTAGCACAGGTTTCATTAAAGATTGTGAGTCCTTACAGCCAAGCTGACCTGATGACCCCAGCTGACATCATCAGGGTTATTGCCTTAGACTTGACAAAGCTCCTCCAGAGCCACAAAGTACATTATACAACTGTTTCCATTGGCTAAGTGTTACTTACCATGACTAGGAACCAGGGTTTCCAGTGATTACTGTTTTTTTTTAAACCAGGAAAATCTCTTGAAGTCAGACATATTTAAATTTCTCTAGTCATAATATCTTCTGAAAATATTTCCCTTTGAGAATTTGTAGGATTTAACACCATGTTCTAACAGCAAAGGAGTGTCACTCCCTGTCCACACTAAATATGTTACATTTGCAGTTCTGTTACTTCATGTAATCAAGCCAAGTACCTATCAGCTGTGTGCTCAAGATCAGACTAGAGATGTAACTACTTAAAAGATGGGTGAGCACTTGATATCTTCCTACAGTCGTGCTCTTTAAACAAAGAAACACACATTTTATATTGTGATATTTATTGTAAATTATATACATTATAGCCAACAGCAAGCTGGTTGTTGTTTACATTGGTCATTTACTAGAAAGTTTCAGAACCCTGGTGATTTCCCTCGGGCCAGCAGCCACCTTATTTAGGTTTTTGTAGTGAAATTAGGTTTGGTACAAGTAAAGCTTCATTTCAACTTCATAAATCAGCCATTCCTCATCCATTGTGGAGCTCTCAAAGCAGTCAACAGGAATAAATGGAAACACCAAAAAGTTCATCTTAAAAGAACGCACTGTGCAGCATTGCATATTAGGATATTCCATCAAAAAAACAGTGTAAAAGTGATTTTGTCATTGACGTTTGCTCATGTCAAATTCAGTACGGACACGGTAAAGCTGAAATAAATTCTTTTATTTTATGTGTTTTCCCATAAAATAGCATTATTATGCACATGTGTCTATTCAGAAAGCCCAGATACTGTTTAACCATCCATTTTAGTAACCACTTATCCTCTTGAGAGTCGCGGGGGGCTGGAGCCTATCCCAGCTGACATTTGACAGGTCGCCAGACTATCGTAGGGCTGACACATAGAGAAAGACAACCATTCACGCTCACATTCACACCTTCTGTGCAGAGTTTGCATGTGCTCCTCGTGTCAGCGTGGGTTCTCTCCGGGTACTCCGGCTTCCTCCCACATTCCAAAGACATGCAGGTTGGGGATAGGTTAATTGGTTGGACTGTTTAACCAGAATTTCTTTTATAAAATTGTACTGTACTGAACTTTGCAAATCAAACACAGCCATATACAGTAGATACAGAATGTGATAAATGTTACTCTTAAATACTTTTCTCACAGAGGTTTTGCTTTTTGTGAACATAAGAGGAAAGAAAAATCAAGTGTGAAAAAGTTTGAGGAAGTATGCAACAAACACAATTTCAGCAGCCGAAAGAATTAATTAAAACTCTGCAGGATCAGTTTTGCACTCAGCGGGAAGGTTAGACCACCATCTCTTGTGTGCATTTTAACAATGGAAACATTTCAGCAGCCTGCTCCAAATGATCCCTTTCTTGCACGAACAATCCTTTTACCAACAGCACCTCCCGGATCTACACAGGCCTCAAATATGGGTGGTGTTTCTAAAAGAGAAAGATGAATTGTCTTTTTGAAATAGCGATGTTTTAAACCTTGTAAGCCCTGAAGAGGTTTACATGTCTCGTCATTAAATTCACCGCACCGCAAATCATATGCGTGCGTGTACGTGGGTGTGTTTGCATGCACGCACTGCCTACACTTTAATGATGAGAAAAGACAACAAGGTCTACATTTTGGCCTTTCTGGGATGCAGGGGTTAAACTTAGATTCTCTCTAGTCTTGCAAACACAGCGGGCAAATTAGAGAGACAGAAGACTGCCGAGCCGATGTTTGTAATGACAAAGGCTATGGCAAAATAGAGTTGTTATTCCTTTCATCTTCCCCCTAGTTACATAAAGTTTTCATGGCAAAGTGTTCTCACTGCCTATTTACAGCAAGGTTTTCTCTTTTACCGTGCTACATGTCAGTCACCCTGGCCCAGTTTCATTGTATCTGAATGACAGAGGTTTCATTCAGTTTCCATAAAAGGAGGGTTCAGACGCACAGGCTGATTTGATGGTGCACGGCAGAGGTGGCGTTCATGATAGCTATTTACAGTGATTATGTCAGAAAATGAAAAAAACGATCCAGCATGCTCTTTTTCAGAACATTCAGAGAAATTAACCACATCATTTACAAGCTTATCCTCCTGACTGTAATTACTGTCATAACCTATTGCTTTTTGTGCTTTTTGCAAGTTACATACACTGTATGTTACTTAAATCTGGAAAAGGCAAAAAAATAAAAATAAAAATAGGATGGCCAAGCTGGAGTTTTTTGAGTGTCCACTTGAGGCTGGCTTCAGAAGTGGGTTAGTTACTATCGAGACACATGTTAAAATGCTGCACTTTACAGCAGAGAGAATCATGTTTACAGCCTGGTACACAAAATACTTTTTGTCTGTTTAACTAATTTCAGCATTCATGAAGACGGGACTGCATTTTATATACCTCAACTGTTTGTTTTATTAAGGATTAGTTATGCATAATTGGTTGTAGCCACTTTGAGTGACAGGCTGTTTGCAGATAGTGTCCTCGGTGTTTTAGTCAGATCCACCCCTTGCTCCTCCACAGTGCCAGCCTTGCGTCCAAATATGGCCACTTCTTCCTCCAGAAAAAAACAAGGTGGCGACTGTTAAAATGATGAACTCAAGGCCTAAAAACAGCAGTCCGCTAACCGATGAGTCACGTCACGGTAGCGACGTCCAGTATTTTGTACAGTCTATGAGGTATATGCATGCACCTCATACAGTATTTCTCATACATTGATTTATTTAATCTTATTCAATTCCAGAGCTGTACACAGAACATTCTCTCAGCCTCACCTTGCCCTGCCCTTTCTCTCTGTTAATCAGACCACAAATGAGACAAGAATTAGCTAGCTAGTCACCCAACAGTCCCCCCACCTTGCTCCCCACCACTGCGGACTGACTGGCTGAGAGGAGAGCCAGCAGCTGCTCCAGAGATGGACCTACAATCGGCAGCTGTAATGGCTCGAATCTGGTCAGCACAACTCCCAGTGCCGTCTGTCACAGCAGGCTGATGGCCAGCAGCAGCACTGGGCCTAACCTATGTAACGACATCAACACAGAGTTTGCTGATCCAGCTGGTAGTCGAGGCTGTCAGGCTCCCCAGAGCTGGGGCTTGCATTGGCTAAATTCAGCTTGGGGTCCGGGGCTGCTGCCTGTTCTCCTTCAGAGAGATGGTCTGTAGCAGCAGGGGGGGAGGCAGAGGACACCTTGTGGGTGCATGCGTAAATCCAATCTGATGCTCTACACTAAAATAAGAGCGCTGTAGTTTGAAGGAACAAAGTGATTTCTGCATAAATTAATGAACCATTAAGTTCATCACACATTCACTCTGCTTGGTACTCTGCTGCTCCATATCCTCAGACAAGAGTGCCCAGAGTACGCTCTGCTGCTCCTAAAGTGTAATGTTTGTAATAACCGAATGACACATTCCAGCAGCGCTACGAGCTTACGAACAGTCCAGTTTGTGGCAGAGTGCCCCCCTGCACTCTGAGTGAGTACTTTGGAATGCATCCTGTGATTCAAGGCTTTAGCTAATGTTAACTATAGAAACATG
Organism: Epinephelus moara; assembly: GCF_006386435.1. Classification (NCBI taxonomy): domain Eukaryota; kingdom Metazoa; phylum Chordata; class Actinopteri; order Perciformes; family Serranidae; genus Epinephelus; species Epinephelus moara. Next base: position 26,984,713 of record NC_065519.1, on the reverse strand, counting down.
AACATGGATTAGCTGCAGCTGTGAGCCTTTGGCTCTGATTTGCAGAAGGCTACACTATTTTTTTTTTAAATGTGGAAATTGTATGTCTGTATTGTCTCTGTGCTGTCCACTGTTCATCTGTGTTTTAGGTTTCTCCTTTGTATTTTAGATTGTGGTCTATGTCTATTGTGGATTATATGTTGGGACTACAGATGGAAATTAGAAGTTATAGCTAAATCTGGTGCAACCATCCCCTCATTTCTTGTAAATGATTAATGCTTTTGCACACTGTCCCTTGATAAATACAATGAAATAAAATAAAATAAATTAAATTAGCAACATTTTCTCTCTATCTCAGTTCGAGGCTCTCATCATCTAAAAGGATGTGCATCCACATCTGCATTTGTAGAACAGCCAATAGGAACACCCTCTCTCTAAAATGATGTATGACTAGCCAAAGTCTCCTGTTGCAGGCAGAAAACAGAGCCAAGATGAGGTGCAAATGTCTAGATTTCTCACAGTCCATGTGAATTACAATATGCTGCAAGGTTTTTATGGGATTTTAGCATAATGAAGCCAAAGTCAAACTTCCCTGAGCTTTAATCCCTTCAAGGATTGGTAAAATTCCTCCTTACAGTCGCAACATCAAACCCCCCTTTTACCCCCTCACCTCTGTGATGAAAATGAGACTGAATAGTGTTATTGTGGAACTCCACTCGGCACACACCAAAACATGTCTATGGGACTGAACAATCCCAGTGAAGTCAGTAATTACATTTGTTGTACCACACAGAACCTCCTGGAGGAGGTTAATGAAATAAAAACCAATCCCCAGCACAGTTCGTTTCATTCCGCTGTCATTACCAGATGCGTTTTTTTACAGCGCTTCGCAAAATTGCTGGCAAAGCAATGTATTAAAAAAGAAAAAAACCCCTCTACATACAATGAACAACACATGTAATCATGTAATCTGTAATACAGTCCATGTCATTACAATCTTCCATGGTTTCCTTCAGTTTTCAATCTACACAGTGGAAACATGAATCCCAAAAGTGTCCTTATTTGCGTAGCTGTTACATTTTTTTTTTTTTTCCCCAGAATTAATGGAAGTGCATGTCAGTGCTGCCAGTTTTGTACTCTTGCAGCTTCTCCCAAGTTGAAACCAGTGTGTGTGGAAGCGCATGTTCCCTAAATATAAATACATGGCCCAACAAATATGCTTCCAACAGCAGATGATGGCCCTTTTTTTAATGAATTCACATTTCTGGAGCCCTGTCAACACATTTTCTGTGTGCAGTGATGTGCACCAACAGTTTTAATTTGGAAGATAAAGATGCACGGAATAATCATATGTGCAGTTACAACTAACTTTGTAGCTGAAGAAGAGATAAGAATATATCATGTATGTATGAATAATAACTTTGTTTGGTTGTCTGGAAGTCATTTGATAAAGTTACATTCAAGCAATTATTTTTGGCTGTGTGTCAATGCACACAGAAATTCAACCGAACCCTCTTGCAGAATGTTGATATTCTGCAAAAACAGGTACAGCTTAGTTAATAATGCAACTAAAATCATCGTGCTAAGTAAAGATAATGTTGACTGTCGCCAAAAAACAGGACTAATACCTTTGCATGCCAATTGACCACCCAGACCTTCTCTTTTTACTACAAGCAACAATTCTGTATCAGCGCTCGTGTAAACTGTGTCATGTAGAATTAGTCAATATAAATGGAAGTCTTAGGTAGAAAGGGCTACTGCTGAGTTTAGGGTGTCACATATAATTCTCACACTTCTACACTCTATTCTATGGTCACTTATTTTGTTGTTGTAATGTGAGCTGCTTTTATGCCTGCGATGGCCAGTTTATGCTAGTTTAAGCTGATAAGATTACATACAAATACAAATATGTTAGAACCTTTGTCAAAATCGACATGCTACATGTCATTAGCTTGATTGGATTCTCCTCAATTCATTTGGTTTCCTCAGTTTGTTCAGTTCATTTTGTGGAAACCAGGAGCACTGAGGTATAATTCGTTCAGATTTATCGACATGGTGAATAAGAGAAATATAAATGTCCATTGCTCCATTACAGATGTATTTTTTGTTAGTCCATCCACTGATGGAAAGAAAGTGTGTTTTTCATAAAGTCAGTCCATGTTGTGAATGTGATGGGCTCTTTTCTCAGTTCCGCTTCCTGATCCCTGGTGCTGCTGCTCAACGTTTTTTTTTTTTGTTTTTTTTTTCCCCCACCTTTCTTTCGCTCTTGTAATCCGATCCTAAATCAGCCTAATCATCATGCAAGTAACATACACAGCACTTATCCAATTCTCTCATGATCAGCGCAATCAAAGGTCTTCTCAAATCCATTCGGTTGTTACACACAATGATGAATAGAACTGGGACCAGCAGTATTAGGGAACCCAGACCCAATTGTCCAGAATAAAACATTGACCCGATGGAGTCCATGTTGGGTAGATGCATGAAGAACGTCAGTATGATGGTTGTACAGTTCGTATGGAGCACAGTGTTGTCTTTTTTTGTTTTGTTAATACAGCCTTTTTTTAGAGAGAATAAACCTCAAAAGTCATTTACAAAACAAAAAAATGCTTTGTAGGTATATGTAAATCAATTTTTGAATTGTTGGAGAAAAGAATTGTAATTCTTATGTGAATCTGTTTACTGCTACCTTTTATTGATCATTGTTTTGTATCATTCCACCTCCAGCCAGCTAGCTTTCAACTACAGGCTCCGACTCTGAGTGTCCCCGGGGGGAGAGTCGGGTAATGTCATTCTGTGACAGACTGACATTCTGTGACCACTGTGCTGAGCTTTACTGTAGGCTGCAGGGAGCAACAAGGTCAGAGCTTAGACACCAAATATAGTGTCGGTACAGTAATATCATAAAAGCTGTTCCGTGTAAGTCGGGCGCCCTGCCAGTTTTTCTTCAGAGCCACAGGTCTATCTCTGCTGAAAGATACTCCTCTCTCCACTTTTGGAAACATTTCTTGGAAAGAGAGAGATGATTCATGCAGGCGTTGAATGCATCATCAGGCAGCAGCCCCTATTTGCACAAAATTTAATCATAGGACCCACATGAGGTGAGTGTAATTGGGCACTGTTTTTGGTAATATGCAGCACATCCCTCAAATTAGAAGCTATAATTGGAACAAACATACTGGTCCTGTTGCCTTCAGATTGGCTGCAGATTTAATCAACCAAAATATCCAGCTATATCCATCCTGCAAGACAGTTTGGATGACAGGAGAATAACCTATGGCAGGAGAATTTAACTTGGAGATTCTACTATACTGGGATTATTGGCTAGGTTACATAAAAACACATTTAAATGTACATGTAAACTATCTAATGGTTGACGAATTTTGAAAGCATTTCATTCATTCAAGGGATTTCGGAGTAGTGGGTGTGTATTCACTCTGCCAGTAGACCCAGTATCTGTGCTAAGATGCAATCTGTGTAGGCAGTGGTGCAAGCATGTTTTTGGACACTTAAATTGCACTGCGCTGTCCAAATTAAATAGGCACTCCCTGTCATGGCAAGCTCGAATGGTCACAGCCACAGGCAGTGTGTCACTTTACTGGCACAACTTCAATTAGTTTTATTTGTGCAGCCCAAAATATGAGCTCTAAATTACAGTTATTTATTAATAACTGCAAAGTAGATGAGTTCTGGGAGTCAGCTTTAACTCACTGTGATTAATAGTATTTTTCATGGAATGCATTAAAAGGATCTCGGTGGAGCCACTAAGTCATTATCCTATGAAAAATGTAAACACTAATAAATTTTGTGCATAAAACATAAAGTTGCACTCACAGGAGCAGGCAGAATTTGGATCACGCATTTGTCCATGATTGCAGCTTACGTGATTATTCATGCAGAATACCATCGTATTTCCATCAAACAATGCTCAGTTAAGCTGCAACCAAGGGCCCAATACTCCAGACTATAATTTAATCACCGTCTTATATAGTTCTTGCTTCAGTTGTTTTTGTTTTTTCATCATATTTTTAATTGCAACCAATTGCCTTTTTTACTTAAATTTAATTACAAACCAGAAAACATTTACTGTAGCTCGGACGCATATAATAACTCATATTAGCACTAATAACATGCTCTTCATCCATGCAGAACAGCTTTTAAACAGCTGCATGACCCTGTCAGGAATACAGATCCCTAATTGATATGCCAACCATGTCCATGTCATACATACTGCATGCTTTTACCATCATTTTGCAGCACTGTTATTGTCTTTACTGACTCTGCATATATAACGTGAACATGGGCTTTATTCAACAGAGAATCCATTTTTCTTCGGAGAACGATTACACACAAACTGTTTTTGTTTTAGATAATAAGTAAGTGAAAGTATTTTTATACACATCATGTAGTATTTTAATAAAAAAAAAAGAATTTGTTTTTTTCATGCACGTCACGTATGGGAAAAATGAAGCACATTACCTTAGGCTAAGGTCATAGCCTCTTTGAAGTACATTGGGCCCCGTTTTGATCAGCTATTTAATTTACCCTGTCATGCCGTTCAGACTAGGCATGAAGTCTCTGTACTACTTTAAGCCCCTACTGCTGACAATATTTAGTTTGGCCAACAGTCCTTACTAAAACCAGATCATATTGCATTCACATTGATTTCTGCTTTCCAAGCTCTCAGCCAAACACACATTCCCTTGTGTTTCCTATGTAAACATGAAAAAACATTCCTTTTACAGAACCCCGGGCCTGAGGTCTTGGAGTAAATACTACTCACATATTCCCTTAAATGCACAGTTAAGCATTTGAAGTTAAGTGAGAAAGGGCAGAATAATTTGAGCCTCAGTATAAAGAAAACATAATCATACATGGAAATGCAGGGCAGTTATCACTGTATAGCTGAAAGCATTCAGCCCAATTAAAATTCATTCTTTTGTTTTCTTTCTATGAAATGCTCATGTACTAAGATTATGCAAAAGTCAGTACATAACCTCATCTTGGTAATAAACATTTAAAAGACCAACATTACCAAACACATACTGAATTTGTTAAGAGTTGAGGGCCAACTGGTTAAATACAAATCAAAGGCTACTTCCATGTATTTTAATTTATCACAGTACTATAGAAATTGGAAAAATAAAAGAAAACATGTATTTCTGCTATATGAATTCAGGTGTTCTTCCGTAGGCTTACCCCCTCTGTGTAGATGAATATCTGTTTATCCAACTCAATCCAGCACAATAGGCTCATTGGTTGCAGACAAAGGGTCCCAAGATAAATCTGAAGGGTCACAACATGATAACGAGACAGAAACCTGAAAAAAAGTCTGACTTTCTTCTAATCTTTGTGAATTTTATCACAAATTACAAGATCGTTTGACATCCCCAGGACCTAGTTGTTCAGAAGTAATCTGATAGGATATCGGATTGGATCAAACCTTGAAAAGACAAGTCCCTCTGTATGTCTTGCAGTGTTTGTTTAGTTTGCTGTCACATGTCTGGATCTGGTAATAGAAAACAAATAAATGGAGTGAAAGTTCTGTCACACAACCATGTTGTTAGGTATCCTTGGGCATTTTTAAGTGGATAAACAAAAATCCTGGTGCTTTCTTGGTGGGTACGCAGTGTATATACCAGCATATTATGATGTCAATGTCAAACAAAAATGACTTAACTTTATCCTTCATTTATCACCTCATTATAAATACAATGAAGCAGTCAAAAGTAGTTTCTAACAATCACATCCCCCATGCTTTTCTTGAACATGATTTTGTTTTCCATAAAAAAAGGATTTTTTATTAAGGATGCCTACTCTGCCATAATAGCAGCTCTTCCTAAAGCCACTCTATGCAGTAATTATAGACCTCTGTCCATTTTGAATGCAGAAATTAAGGTATTCGCTAGAGTGTTGGCCACCAGGGTAGAATCATATATGACTAAACTAGTTCACCATGACCAGACGGGTTTTATTAAAACCCGGTTAGATAATATGCGTCGTTTATTACATATCATTCGTGCTGCAGCAGATATTGACTCACCTTGTGCTGTTTTATCTCTCGATGCTGAAGCTTTTAATCGGCTAGAGTGGGATTACTTGTGCATGGTCATGGAGCGTTTTGATTTTAACTCTCAATTTATCAAACTTACACAAGTGCTTTACAGTAATCCTTCAGCTGTGGTTCTAACAGGGAATAACACTTTTACACAGTTTCCTATTTCGAGGTTGTGTCGCCAAGGTTGCCCTTTTTCTCCATTATTATTTGCTTTCTCTCTAGAACCTCTAGCCCAGTCTATAAGACAGCACTCTTTTATTTCTCCTATTACTTTCTGTGACACTAAACATCACATAGCATTGTATGCAGATGACATATTGTTGTTTACAGATAATCTTCTTTACCACATATTCTTGAGACTTTCAGGGATACAAAATTAATTGGCAGAAGTCTTCATTATTGCCCTTAAACTCAACATTATATTCAGCAGCACTCCCTTCTCATATCCCTGTAGTAAAGAATTTTAAATACTTAGGCATTGATATGTACCCATCACTAGCCAACATTACTTCTAAAAACTTTAAAGGCATTTATAGCCGCATAGAGACTGACTTAGACAGATGGTTACATCAACCTTTTCCATTGCGGACCCGTGTTTCCATTATTAAGATGGACATTTTGCCTCGGGTGAACTTTTACTCCTCCATGCTACTTCTACCACCTCCCACCAACTACTGGGACAAATTACGTTCATTAATTTTGAAATCTATATGGGGAGGGGGGCATCCTCGACTCAAAATGTCCACCATACAACGACACAGGTCTAAGGGCGGTTTTTCTGTCCCAAATTTTAAATTTTACTTTTGGTCATTTGTACTTCGCCCCCTCTCAACATGGTTTAATCCTAATGCAACAGTTTCTTGGAGACCTGCGCTCAAAGCTTCATCTAGGACCTATCATTTCTTTTCTTCTCACTGTGTGGCGTTCTGCTGACAAAATTTGTAAGTCCAGAAGTGGCATCTGAATAGTCCAATTTTTAATAACTACTCACTCCTTACTGATAACATCCCTTTCGCTTTCCCTGCTTGGAGTGATAAAGGCATACATGTTTTTAAGGACATTTTTGTTGACAATGGTCTCCGCTCCTTTGAGGACCTGCGTGCTACATATGACCTCCCTGGGTCCTCTTTCTTTTTATATCTTCGGTTAAGATCCTCCATGAAGGCATATGGTGTACCATGGAATACACAACTTCCATCTCACATTTTACACAGTCTTTTAGACAAGCATGGTGATACCAAGAGCTTGATTTCGGTCTGTACTTGCAGCTCTCTAAATCTTCTTACAAGCCCCTGCAGAGTGTATGGTCCAGAGACCTGGATTTATCAAATGAAGATAAATGTATTTCATGGAACAAAGTGTGGTCTTCAGTTGTTGATTCATCTAAGAATCCAGATCACCAACAGATCCACTTGAATTTTATACATAGGACTTACCTTACACCTAGAAAACGCCACGCAGTGAAAATTATTACATCCCCACTGTGTGATCTCTGTCCCGATGGGCATGTTGGTTCTTTTATACATATGTTTTGGAAATGCTGTGCTGTGGCTTCTTTTTGGGGAATGGTGTCCTCCACACTGTCTGATATGCTGGGAACTGTAATTCCACGCTCACCCACGGTCATGCTCCTAAATAATCTCCAGTTACCATATCCTTTAAAAAATGTGTTTTTAGTAGGCTTGACTGCAGCCAAAAAGGTACTTGCTCTCCGCTGGCAACCACCTCACACATTAACACGTAGACATTGGATGTGATTGTTTTGGAGCTTTCTGTGGCGAGAATGCATGGTGCAAGTGAGAAAACTATTCTGCAATGGACAGATGCATCTTAATTATCTTAATTAAGGTAAAGGTGCTGCTGGATAAATAATTACTCTGATATAACATACTGATGATGATGATGATGATGATTAATTTTCTCTGTAGGTCTAGGGGTGGGTGGGGGGGGTGAATCGCCACTGATATATTTGAGGGGAGAATGGCTCCTTATATTGTTCATTTATGTGCATATGTATGTAACTACACAATGTATGTCACTTCTCTTCCATGTGGGAAACACAAAAAACAAATAAGGAATTGATCAAAAAAAAAAATCACATCCTCCATGGTGTTTTCTGTCTCTTCAACACTTGAACTTGAACTATTCTTTACATAGCTAGTAGCCTATATTGTGTCTACACTGAAATGGTCACAATGGGTAATAAGGGGTTCCAAGCAGGTATTGCTTCATCTTACAATAGAAACATTTGTTGGCGCTGCTGTGACAAAGACAACCAGATTTCTCTCTGTTTTCCTCAGAGCCTAGCAACCAACTGAGTTTGCAGAAAACTATTTCGGTTGTTCCACTATCCACCATTTCCACTACTGGGAATAGTAACTGCGAAGAACTTAAATACTTTTTGGAAACTGAAGATACTGCAAGTAGACACTGTGGACAAAAAGCGGTTTCCTCCGCCCATCTTGGTTCAGCAACGGTTGACGCACTACCTTTGTGCTGTAAATCGAGCCTTAATTTTCCCAGGAGATCGTACCCAATGGCAATGGCGGACAGAATTGCAATCAAAGCAAGGCCTGTATAGTGCCAATCTAAACACAGATAATGTCATTATTCTGTAGCCATTACAATGTGCATTCGACATTTGCTTTGTAATTATAAGTTAAACGAAAAAACTTGTCCATTTCCACTTTAACAGGTCACAAACCGAAAAAGGTTTGGAGCCACTGTATATCGAATCGAAATGTTGTGGTCACATTAAATGCGATGTGAATTTTCATATCGCTTTACTCGTACAAGTGTGAAAGCTAGAATATTTTATGTGGACTCACTTCATACACATGATAGCTCGCATTACATATGAACTTTAATGAACTTCTGCTGGTACTTCCTCAGCACCATACCTCCCTGGAGGATCTTAATACTGATTGGCTATTGTGACGCAAATTGATCGCTCAAGTTTAGGTCCTTCAACTCTTGCAAATAAACATATGATGCGAAATCGCAGTACTCGCTCCATTTGTGCCGCTTAATTTGCATATTCACATCTTTCACATCGTGTCCATCACATCCATGGTGCCACCTGGTGGGAATTTGCGTCTGTACGTTGATTTTACATGTAATTCACTCACACAAATTCTTTAATTTCTGCCCAGTGTGAACACATCGTAAGTTTTGAGGGGTCTCCATCTTGTTTTTAGGCTTAGTGCTCTCTTGGTATTGTTCAATAGGGGTCTTTGTTTTCTTCAGCATCAGCTGCAACTGTCTAGATTTAAGTACTCAGGGCTGCAAACATCTTGGCATTCATCTTCCTACAGTGGTGTCTACATCAAGTGTCTACATCAAGACAAGAAGAGGGATTTAAACATTCCTGAACTGACTACTTTTCTGACTTTTTTCCCTGCAAAATAATATTTTCATAAAGGGATTATAACCCAGTTGCAAGTAGAATGTTGAAGATTTTTGTGAGTAATCTTATGACTTTGGTCTCCTGTTACTAATACTGTAAGCATTGCAGTGCAGTGCCCAGCACCCAGTCTGTCCCACATGCAGCAGTGAGACCAACAGAGCAATGTCTTTCACATGTAAATCAAGCATCAAACATGTGATGTGCGCTGTTGACACACGATAGATTAGTCAGTTAGGAGAGGGCAACTGTTTCCTGTTGTCTCAAGCCATCAACCATTTTCTCTGAGTTCAAAGCTGTAGCAGAAGCATTTTTATGTTACAACATGAACATGTTTTAATCACAAGTGCTGTCACTCGATTGGAGCAATTTCCTGTAGCTCTGTAAAGTATGAGGTTGCAAAGTAATTGAATTTGGGCCATAATTAAAAAGTGCAAGGAGCCATGTGATCTCTCCCCCCGATGCCTTTCATCTTTGTAATAGCATAGCCGTTTACGTCTGAGAGGCAAAGTTTTCATCACTGAAATGAGTAATTTATAGTGGTCTTCCATGCTTTATGTGCCATGTAAGGTACAGCAGAAGCCGTATTAAATTGGATATGTAGTTTAATTTGACATGAACGAGAAGGAAACACAAATGAGTTGAGGGTCAGTCATGGAGAGAGACAGCCAGGAGGATGGGCTGGAAAACTGCATTAGTGACAGGGTTTAATAGATGGTATATGAGTTTAATGTGGAGACTGGCTGTACTATCCAAGCCAGTTTTCTAAATGTGAACAAAATGGTACTTTCCATTATTTGTGCGAGGAGGAATGAAGGTGAGCTTCTGTTTCCATTCTTCTATGTGAGTGTGGTTCACATTCCCATGGTTCCTTGAAGCCCCCCCACCCTGATATTTCCCACATTACAATTGCAGTGATAGTTCAATCAGCACCATATCATTAGAGGGCACTGCAACTGCAGAGTTGTAACCTCTGAATTATTCAGAATGGTAGTGGTGTAGGGGGGATAACACAGACTCAAAGAGTCCACGGGAGACACCAAGCACGACAGAGTGCATGAAGCAATATAACAGATTATGGCAAAGATAATGGAGGAAACTATAGGAAATGAAATTGGATGACAAAGGAGGGAACGACAGAGAGTAAGAAGCTGCAGTGAGGAATAAGCATAGCGTTTGTACTTCTCTATCACACGTGATGTTCCTTGTGGAGACAGGATTATCAGTCACATGTATTATGTGAGCACTGTGGTTTTGTTTGATGCATGCACTGTTAGTTTTTGAGCTGGTGATATGTGGAGATGCCACTGCTGCATTCAGTGTAAGTAGCTATGAATAACAGCATCAGCAGATATGGAAATTGTTGAGTCAACTGAGCTGCTGCTTTCAGCTTTAAGTTAAGTTTGTGGTCATTTCTATCCCCATGATGTGTCATCACTTATGTAAGCCAATGACCTGACTCTAATCTACTATACTAACCACCATAGATCATAAGTTTGGCACAGTCAATGCTTCATGTCACATGCTTTTTATGTCTTTGCAAACTGTGCAGGTTCCAGCAACTGACCATCAATCTGGTGATGTGTTTTTTTTTTCTTCTTTCATGTCATCAAAATTCATTTTGGTGCCTCATGATGAGGAACACAACCATGTCCAAATGATTAGCCATGGTCAGGCTAAAGCCACATGATTTCCCTGTGATTGTACCATCACTTGTCATTCAACTTCTTCTTCTTGCATGTCTCAAAGTCTGTCTTGATTGTCTACTTTTGTGCCTTACACAGCAATGGAGCAAACAAATTAGTTAGCATATGCTAGCACATTGCTCATTGGTCAGTTAACTAGCTTTCTCCACACTAACTAGTTTTAGGGTTTGAGAGAATATTCTGGCTAAATTTAACAAATACTTTTACTGACCACAGAGTATGTAGCAGATGTGCTAGCACCACTAGCTAGCTCAGTCTAGCCCAACTCTACAGTGCCAAGCCATTGTTCAAAGCCTCGATTGTCTATTACCCTAAAAACAAATGTGCATGCTCTGCAGAGCAATTTCTCCAAAAATAGGCCACACACTCCCAAACAGAGGCATATAGCTGATCAATCACTGGTCCCCTGTACAATGAGGACCCGCCCTACTCTGCCTCTGATTGACTTACCCTGACATTCTTACCCCAGCCTTAACCAGTCTCACTCCTTAGGCCTAAATCTAACCAACCCAACCAATATAGGCAACGACTACTAGCCAATCAGAGGAAGAGTAGAACAGGTCATGCCTTCAAGGGCCAGTGTGTAAAATGGGTTGAAAACAGTGACATCAGTGGTCAAATTCTAGATTGCAAGGCTCACTCGCTCACCCCTCCCGTCGGGTAAATGATGGTGGCCTCGTAGGGACAAAAAGCCTTGCGCACGAGTTTATCAGGAGTAGGTCTATCTAGCGACGAGGTGAATATTTATTTAGAAATCTAAACCATGTTACAATATTGTAATGAATCCCTCACGAGCAGGAGACCAGAGGAGCGTTCGGGAAAAAGGCCAGTTTATTTGAGCACTCCAAAAACTCCGGTAACACTCCAGGGGGTAAAAGACTCTGTCCCAAACTCTGACTCT
>NC_065519.1:26957121-26972445 GCF_006386435.1 Epinephelus moara | reverse complement strand
CTACTATAACACTCTGCTGTTTCCTCCTCCTTCTTCCTTCCTTCCGCTGTCTTCGTTGGTTCATTTATACACGCGAAACGCGTTCTCTGGCTGGCTGGATTGTCCGCTCGGTCTGCCATACATACATGGTGGCGCAAGATGGCGACCTCTCTAAAGCAAGGCCTTTGCTATATATATATATAAAAGCGTAATTATAAGGCTACAAAAACCAAATGAATTTTATTTTATAGTGATTATACACTTGTATAAACATATTAATGGGTAGAATATTCAGATTCAGATTCAGATTGACAATAAACCATGCCAAATATTACACACTGGCCCTTTCACTGTAGTGGAAAGCTCCAGTGACATCATTCTGCATAATACTCAGCCTTGTGCTTTTGTTTGGGAAAGTACCTTCAAAGAAATATTTCTTCAAAGCAATTTGGTAATGGGATGTTACACAAATGGGCTTTTGCTTTTCAGACTACTGCAGCTTTGGGATAGTTTGTCATGTGCTGTCCAGCATTTATTTGTATTGAAATGAAAACTTTAGGAGTTGTTTGTGTCAGGGGCTAAGTATACTGGTGAGCCCATTAACATCTCTCCCACTGTGGTTGTGATTGACTATAAATGGCTATAGCCTCCACGTGGGTTGTGTTCACATTCACAGAAGGAATGCCAACATATTGAGCCCAGTGTAGGAGTGTCACTGCAGAAAGAAGCCATCTGCAGTGTGCTGGGCTTCACATTGGTCTTTGTAGAGTTTTTTAAATTGTATGTCAGTGCAACCGCGCTGGTGTACTGTCCTAAATGTGTGGGCTCTGTGGAAAAAAAATGGAACCACCTGGGTTGGCAGCCAGTCGCTCAGATAAGCTTATCTGGCAATAGAGTAGTCAGTATAGCCCCATTGTGAGAGCTGAAAGGACTGTTTTACAGAACTTGAGGTTAGTTATCCTGTAACCTCTGTTCTCTGATAATATGAATGGGGTGTCTACCTGAAGAACCTACCTTGCATTAACTGAAAAAGAAGTCGGCTTATCTTGAATGATGAGCGACCCTGCTTCAATCACTTTTTTTATGTGAGGCAAGGGGCTTTGCCTTGATGGCTTGCTTAGTAAAGAGGATAATGCTGAGAGAGCAATCCCCATAGGGAGACACCTAACTTGTGTTATCAGAGAACAGGGGTTACAGGATAAATAACCTTGTGTTTTCTCTTTGAGCTTACCGGAAAAAGAAAAACAAAGAAACTGACCCAGACGCATAACTTTTGCTACATTTTCGTGTAGTGTCCACAATGCTCGGACATACATAAACTCCTAAAACAGAGACCTCTGAAAATGCTGCTGACCCCAATTTGGTTTGAAAACTCCAGTTTTGCGTTTTAGTTTGGACAGGTGGAGACTTTTGAAAACAATGACAACGCAGACTTCCAGACTTCAATTCCCACTTTGATCAGGTCTTATAAGTCATGACATGTAAAGCCAAAACATCATAGCTAAATACCTTTTGTGATTTCATCACTCTCTTTTGGGTACTCCTTGCCCACTGCCGTGCCTTCCAGCAGTATTGGATAATGCTCCTAGTACTGCTCTAATATTTCACCATATTTGCTTTGCAATGACTCCCAATCTGTTTTCTTGACCACCTTAAACTCCTGCTGCTTTCAGTAACAGTTCCACCTCACTGTTTGTTGAAGCAAACAATATTTGGTCTTACTTTTCACCTTTGCTGTTTTTCTCTGTATTATTTTCTGTAGCTGCATTCACACCGGCACATGTATGCACAGTGTACATGGATGGTCATATAATGTGCGTAATTAGGCATCTTATCATGGACAGAAATTATTTATGAAACAAAGCTAAAACGAGCATACAGAGATCATTTTCATTTTTAAAACACTGTCTTAAAATGAAAAAGTTTTTAGTCTGGATGTAGCCTATACCAGCTTCAGCATGTGTGATCCCAAAATGTACCACATAAAGTTCGTAACAGAGGGATGTATTCATAAGATCTAATGAATTTATAGCTGCACCACACAACACACATCCACACACTTATGTGAAGCCAGCTGGCCAGTGTAACGCAAAATCAAACGGAATGTGACATTTGTTTACTTTGTTGTATCAGTGTTGCCTGCCCACACACCGTTAGGCCAATGTGAAGGCTCCTGCTCCTCCAGATGGCCAGACTGCTGCTGACTCTTGAGGTTCTTCTGTCTTAAAGGCACAATTAAATGTTTTGTTTTTCTAAACCTCAGACACTTTTCAAAGTCATTACTGAATCTTGAAAAAACTGGTGAGTGATGTCCAAGTGCAGACAGGCTGTTACTGAAGCAACCTGCCAGTCACAGTGAACAGCGGGATGCTAGATCCTGTTCGATTAGCTTATTTGGACTCGTCTGCTTCACTGCTCCTCTAGTTTTGATTGGTTTCCTGGGACCCTGTGAGCATTATTATGTCTGCGTAGTTACTGATGCACTGATTTTATTTTATTGGCCCTGCAGATTGGGTTCATTTCATTAAGAACTAGTCTAATTCCCAAAGATATATCAGTGCTTCCTCTTCACCTTTGCCCATTGTAATGTGCTCCACTCAGACAGTTTATTCATGATGTAATGTTCAACAGTAGACGCCAAAGATCTCATCTCATTACAGGACTTTCTCAAGCAACGAACACCGGACCTGATAGAACACTGACTCAAGACATTAGCACAATCTATTAGCAAAACCTACAGTGCTGTAGACAGGAGCTCACAAAATGGAAATGAGGGTTTTTACTGTAGACCTGTCATTCTTTTGATGTACTGCCATCATGTACATCTAACTAAGACATCTAAGTAATCTGTTCCCATCAGTCTTGGCATAGCCTTCACTGTTCCTTTCTTAATTTCTCATATAAATTCTTTCAAAGCTTCTGATCTAAGCCCTTAAAGCCAGCCAATATAATATCAGTTTGACCTCCATTAATTTGTCGCAGAATTTTATTCAGTCTTGATTTAAAACTCAGATTAAAGTTTAGCATTCCAATCTTGTGACTTGCTTTTAGGATTAGGGGCTCTATATGAGGTATCTCAAAACTTCAGATGGAAATATGTAGTCATTAATGTTAGATTCTTTCTGTACTGTGAAGGTCTCGTTTCGTCAATAGCAACATGACAAATTGGGTTGAGTGCTGAGTTCTTTATACACTCTCCACAGCTTTTTTCCTTATCTTCCTCTCACTCTCTCAAGACAGATTACTGTATACAATGCCTATAAATACAATTACCTTTCCACAGAGTTTTCAAGTTTTATTGTTGCATATAAATGAGTCAGAGTAGATTTAATGTTACATATGTTTCACATCTGGACACTATAGAGAGACATAATATGTGCCAGTGCATGTACAAGTGTTCACAAATGCCACCAATGAGTGTACCTGTGCTTTGATCATAAGTTTTATGACAGATAACCTGGTCAATTCACACAGGTTGATATAGTTTAGTGGCAAGGCATTGACTTGCCTAATGTTAAAAAGGTTAGTGGTTTAGTGAGTGAAATCCAGATCATCATACAGCCCATGTGCATGAACCAAACAGCAACCTTTGGGGCTGAAAAATAAAGCCAACGAGGAAGCACCAAAGACTGCAGTACCTCAAATGGCCAGTTGAGGCTGGCTTGAAAAGTGAGCCAATCCCTATAGAATCCCATGTAAAAAGCCCAACTTTGAAGCAGGGATAAGCATGTTTACAGCCTGGTGCAAATGGTTTTGGTTTCCATAGCTAATTTCCCACATTTATGACTACTGTACTGTTTAAATTTTATTAAGGCTTAAAGTTACACATGATTAAGGGTAGGGCATGTTGAATGACAGGCTGGCTGTGAGGCGTCACCACAGCCTGTGAGTCAGATCCACCCCTCGCTCCTCCACAGCTAAAGCCTGACATCCAAATATGAGCCCCCCTGGCTCCAAAAAAAAAAAAGCTGGCAATGGCTTAAATGCCAAATTTGAGGCTTAAAACCAAAAGTCCCCAAACCAATTAGTGACGGTGGCTACATTCATTATTTATACACAGTCCATGGCAAAAACACCAGTTGTCGTGTAGTTACAGCAGTAACACAATGGGCGGCTGTAGCTCCAGTCTGCATGTCAGGAGTCCTATAGGCAAGATACTGAACCCCAGATCGTTGTGCAAATGTGCTTGTGAATGATTGCATTAGATTAGATCCTGATGAGCAGATTAGCACTTTGCATGGTGGCCTCTGCTCTGCCATATGTGAATGGGGTGAATGTGGCATATAGTGCAAAGCCCTTTGAGTGGTCTGAAGACTTAAAAGGCACTATATTAATGCAGGTCCATCAAACACACTGTTAACATTAGGCCTTTAAATATATACGTGCCACTGTGAAGATGTGTTCAAAAAGCTACCTTGAATTACATGTCTCACATTTACTGCAAGAGGCAAATTTCCCGAGTTGGTATAATGGACCGTTTATATCACCCACTTGGTCTGAGTTCATGCTGAACGTGGCTTGCAGTTCTTGTGTGTACGTTTTAAGGGCATGTGAAATTGACACACTGACATGAATCCCTGGTGGACTCTTTTTTTTCATCTGGGTTTGTTTATTTGGTTTGGGTTGCTTTCATCCTCTGTAATTTGCTCTTGGCAGATTGTTCATTTTTCAGTCACAGAATAATTTGCTTAGCTCAGAAATGCAAGATAGTTGTATTTCAGGTGTGACTCATGTGAATGTACAAAGGCTAATGCTTGCCTTGAGTGCAGTCCCAAGTTTTAGTCTGCAGAATCATGTAAAAGCCTCACGACTGCTGTTTACTAAACCAATCTTCCCCAGTTTAGAGTGTTCACAAAAAGCCATGATGAAATTGTTTTGTCATTCATTGTCTGTGAGGCATATGTTTGATGGGACCAAACTATGTGCTTTACTGAGAACATGGTGTATTGTGACTTTTCCCTATAACAAATATTTAAAAAAAAAAAATGAAACAGTTTGGGCCAGTGTAAGAAAAAGATCTTTAAAGCTTATTTAATCCATTTTGGCTGAACAAATACTGAATTCTGCCAAAAACATGTCCCCAATACAAGTCAACGCAGCTTACCTCATCTACCCTATCATTCCAGCTGCATTATGGTGGAACAGATTTTGCTCCCAACAGATAGCATTCAAATGTGTCCTGTTTAGTTTGGGGAAGTGGCACTCATTCAGCCGGGCCATGTCAGAATCTAATCTGCACTTCTCTTGACATATTGGCTTACGTCTTTTGTGCATTATACCATTTGACAGTCAAAATCAATGTGGCTTAAGTAGAGATCCTGATCCAGCAGCAATCATGGCAGCACCAGCAGCACCCACCTCCTAAGTCCTTAACCCCTGCTGCCTCAATGCAGACCCAGGCGTACACAGCATCATTTTCAATCAATTTCATCTTTCCCCTATGAAAAAATCCACTTCGATTTAAAACAGGCTGCATGATCGAAACCTATGGCGATGTCTCTTAGGGGGTAGAAATTCCATTACCATGTAAAGCAGTTTCCATTTTGATCCTCCCCTTTCTTTAGTTTTACTGCAAATGCAGTCAACAGGTCACTTGGACTTGGGGTATGATTGAAAACCTTTTCCATTTCATGCACAACCCGAGCCTGAGGAAGTGAGTTTAATGGCTTTGTCGATATCATACATTGTATTTTGTTCATACCATACACATAGGGTTAAGTATTTATCATAGCATCGCCAGATTGTGTTGTGTGTAGTGCGGTTGCCAAAAGAAAATGTCAGCATTGTACATTTCTGTAAGCCATGGTTACATTTTTACGTGTCATATGTGTCATATCAATGTTTCTTAGGTTACATAGTTCAGATTACATGTATATGATCTGAGGTTCTCATCAGGGGGGAAGGGGATGGTGAGTATAGTTGATGGATGGCTTAAGGAAGATGGCGTGACAAAACATGCACTTAAAGTCAAAACATGATCTTTTCCTAACCCTAACCAAATGGTATTTTGTGCCTAAACCTAACCACAAGATTGAAACATATCCTCTACATTTGAAATGCACAAATGTAACATATCTGTGGTTTGCAGAAATGAGCAATGCTAACATTTATTCTGGTGATTGGGTTGGTTTTGTGGAAGAATGGCTGGGACATTGTAGATTTTACATTTCCTAGACTGTTTGTTGTACTTTCCTCAGCTCTGTGACCCCTATGTGTCTATTTGCAGTATTTGATCATTTTTGGCACATTCAGGCAGCCATATCTCAAACTAATTAGCTTTGGCATTTTACAAATTTGTTTTGATTTTGACTAATTGCTGACAGAATCTCACATTTGCAATTCCATCTCCTCATGTTTGATATCTCTGTGGTATCATCTATAGCTGCTTGGGTATTATTGTGATCACACAGTCTTCAGGGTGAACCTCAAAGACAAATGTTTTAAGTGATGTGAAACTCAATCAAGTTACAATGAGATGAATTGAAGAGACACAATGTCAACTTAGTAAACATAAGCAATTTCAGCAAAACACATTCAGAATCGCTGTAACCTTTAGCCGACTGTGGCCTGCTGTGCTGACTGCAGAACTGGCTCCATTACACAGTGTGCCACAGCGCCCCCTTAAGGCTGAATTCAACTCACATCTTCTGTTCCCATGTTTATTTCTTCATATTCATCTCCTGATTCAATTTGCCATCTGTAATTGTTTACGGACTTCCAAACAGTGGCGAAAAACTAACCAACCAAAACAACATGTGATGGAAATCACTGAAGCAAAGCCAGTAAACACACAATGAAGACATTTATGTGATTGCCTCAGCATTGTTTTTAGTTCTTTGATAATTTTCCATACAAACAAAAAAAATTATATTTTGGAAGGGAGTGATTTTTTGTTGTTGTTGTTGCAAGGGCCCTGCACAACTCTACAGGTGCCAGAGAGATGTCGATCAAACAGTCTACATACCAACAAAAACCTGGAAAGAGTTCTAATCAGCCCAATGAAGTGTAATCACCAGAGTCTGTGTACCATAGTTGTGCAGAGCCTTCAAACTAATCTCAGGTGATATGTCAAACCTTTACTCTGAAATCTAAAATTGATCTTCTTCTAAATCACAAAATCAAAGAAAACAAAGACCCAGTTTCTATCTTAAAGGGAAACACCACTTAAATTGTGAATTCCAATATGTTATTTCCGTGACCTAGAAAAGTTTGATAGTATTTGTGAACATGAGTGACTCTCTCGAAGCCAGAAACCAGAGCAGTCTCAAACTTGTGATGTCATCAGTTTAAAGTCTGGAGCTGCTCCATAGACAGTGAATGGGAGACTGATTTTGTGGGCCCACATAATGTTTCTTTTTTATTTATACCCAAATGAGCTTTATTCTACTGAATTGTTCTCAGCTGTGAAACAGAAAATGTACCATATACTCAGAGCATTCTCCTGGGTGCTCAGTGTCAACTAGAACATCTTTCCATGGTTATTGTCTATGGAGCAGCTCCAGACTTTATGCTTGATGACATCACAAATTTGAATTTAAGTCATAGATTTATAATAATAACTAGAATGCTAACTAGATCCCAAAATGGCGCCTATGGAGCTGCTCAACTGGCGCATATGCCAAAAAAAGTGTGAAGCTTCCAGGTTTACTTCTGCACACTAATGTTTCTCCCAGTAGCTCCGCCCACAAGGCCCCACTTGGCTTATAGACTTTACATTTTGATGACATCACATTTTTTTACAATACCATTTGCAAGCTCCAGGAAAGTTTAGCAAATATAAAACCACCATTAATGAAAACATTGTAATATAAAGAGTCATAATTGACCTTGTTTACAGTTCGAGATGTCCTGTCAACAGTTTAACAGACGTCTCTTTTATAATGGTGGCCAATGGGAAGAAAGCTTAGTGGGCGATGGGATTTTCACTGGGAAAAAATTGGCTGCAAGGCTCAGCAGTTTTCCTGGGGGCTTGGTTTAGGCACTCAATATTTTGGATTTGGGAGAAAGTTGTAAATGTGTATTAATATTTTTTGACTGTCTTAGACTTTTGGAATAACGTGTATGAATTTTGAAAATTGACATAGTTCCCCTTTAACCTCATATCCCTTCTTAACCTGCTAAAACTATTATTTTAGGCCCTGGTAACACCCTAACACTGAAAATCATACAGTAAGTTCACAAGGTAACAGTAACACTGCTGCTGTAGGACGAATAATTTATTCCAGGAAAAATAGTCTCTCTTTTTTTGGTCAGTTCAGGTGATTATTTTCTGAATGAGTGCAATATGTGCTTACCAGCACAAGCGAGTCAGAGAAATATAGCAGTCACCTATGAATCATTTTCAAAAGGTTTTTATATAGTTTGATTCACACACATCATTTCATTTCTACACTTATGAGGACCTTTAATCAATTCAGTTCCTCTCTTGAAGGCCTTTTCACACCAGGGACGAAACGAATAAACAAAAGCTCATTCCTAACCTCATTCTTTATTCTAACCCGAGGACGTGAGGAAAAGAAAGCTTGCAAGATGGCGCCTGTTAAAGCACAAGAATAAACAAACACACACATAAGGCAGGTATAAAGTTCTGTCTGCACTAGCCTCACTCTGACAATATATCCAACCTGGACCCACAGCATTAGGGGGCCACGTCGGAAAGAATATGCAACACACTTCCTCATGCATTGTTTGCCCTGATGGATGAGACTCAAAGCTAATGCAAACCAGAACCCACAAGACAAATAAGCCTTAATGTGGTTAGGACATAAGCACCCTACATCCTCACTAACACACACACCAAATGAAAATTAAAAGAGCTACATTAGCCAGAGCAGAGCACTAAGGGAGCATAAATGAATAGCATTATGAAATGAGAATTGTCAATTGGCAGCAAAGATTAGTTGGCCTGAGCTGTTGTTGTTTTGTTTTTCGATGTTGGGAAAAAAAAAAACATTGCCATCATGGGAGGAGAAGCTTTCGCCAAACAGCAGTCTGAACAAAGGTCAGGTGATTTTAAACAACCAACCAGCCGTTAGGACACAAAGGACCATAATGAGAATTATTAGCATCCGCATTCGGATTAGTCATGAATATCTAATCCCCGTATGAGTCTTTATCATTCATTTTCTTTTTATTTATTTATATTTAGAACCGCTGTGCCTTGCATGGTATACTACTAATTAGGTTTAAATGTTTGAGTGATGTGCTCTGGCAGCTCTGCTCTGATCCGCTGCTCAGTTAATCAGTGCTGTGAGCTCCAGCGCAGATATAGCGTGATAAGACATGAAAATAATTCAGTAGTCCAGGAGAGTTGTGTTCAGTTTTACACTCTGAGTAGACAGAGATCAGGTTTACATTGATCGCTTTAGATTGGACGCCATATACAGCGCTGCCCATTTTATTATCAGTACATGAAGCGTATTTGATGCCAAGCACGAGTTCCTTTGTTTACATTGTTCCATCTCTAAAATCATAGACTTTGCTAATCCCCTTTGTGTTTCATATTTCGATATAGAGCACTTTCATCCCTGTTTATCTAGGTTTAAGAGTACGTGGTGTTGCAATGCATATGCTTAAATTATTTATGCACGAGGAGACAAACATTCCAGTGCAATTACAGACCCATTATCATCATGCTGAGTACTCATTCAACACAAAGGCCATGTCTAAATCTGCCCCTCAGCCTGCCGGCAGTGAATCCAGCAAGACCATATGTATATGACTCAGTCGGCAAATCATTTCAAGGTTATCAAGGAGACAGTGGCAGCCCTTATCTGGGGCTTCATTTCCTTTCTATTATAGGATATGGCAGGGAGCAGGTCTCACACCGCAAAGCTGTTCTCTAACAGTGTACTGTGGTGCTTTAACATCACTTCCCATCTGGTCCACACCTCCCCTCCACTCTGAGCAGTGTCTGGGTGGAGAGACGGAGAGAGGGAGCGAGGAGGGTTTAGTGAAAAGGGACTGGAAAGAGGTGAGAGCGGCGAAGGGAGGGGGGAGCAGAGGAAAGCCAGTGCAACATTAAAAGATAGGGAAAAAAAACATAAGAAGGGGAGCTGGCAAAGGTAGTAATGCAAAGCCTGTTGAGTCAGAGCACAGACATTGGGGAAATCAGAAAAGCTCAGAGTCTGTTTGTGTAGTGGGCTGTTGTGTGTGTGTGCATGTGTGCATTTATGTTTGCTGTACTTTTACGGGCACAATTCTACCCAAACAAAGTAAAAAAAATGTACCCCAAAATAAACATGGTGCTGCAGTGTTTCCCATTTCCCAACACACTTGTCATAATCGAAGGCAGAGACCTTTGAGATTTATAACGATGTCACCAAGGGTCTGTGGCTGGTTAAAAACTTTTGAAATAATTATTTCACTTTGAGGAGAGAAAAAAAGTGTCTTGGAAAAGAAAACACTTTTGGATAATAAATGCAATTGTGAATACAGTGTTCCTTACATTCCAGTAATAGGGAATATATCCAGTTTATACAGGTGACATGCATTTTCAGAACATTCTGTATTACAGCATGGCTACAGAAAATCTGGCTGGCAAAAAGTCTGAAAAAATTAAAAATCTGGAGGGGCTGAAACCAGCACTAAGCGTTACAGATCGTCCTTTGTCCCGTCTGCTATCACTTATCTAAACCAGTGGTGACCACTGATATCCATGATTTACCCCTGGCAGTGTGTGACACTAGATACTGTGCGTTATGTATTGTGTTGTGTATTTTGTTGTACTCATGACTTCTACCTGTATCTCAAATTGCCCCTCAGGGACATTAAAGTTCACCTTACTTTACCTTACCTTACCTCACTACACCTCACCTCACCTCACCTCACCTCACCTCGCCTCACCTTACCTTACCTAACTGAGGACTTTTGACTTCATTTATAACATAGAAAGATCCAGTGTATTCCAGTGAGTATGTTTCATATCAGTCCAGTTGTGCACAATGATTTATATTGTAGAAATGTGTGCATTTTTTTATTTATATATACATTTATATTCATAATATTATATTATAGTAGTTAAAGATATACTGTGCAGGATTTTCCTAATAGGAACACAAGTAATCCCTCTCAGTCCTCACTTATGACCCACTAGAACTGTTTTGTAGCGATTTTTGTGCTGCAGAGACTCTGCCCTCTGCCTGTATTTTTTTATTTTCTGTGTTTGGGTTGTTTTTGGGTGTGTACCCCAACAGCGATCAGTTGAGGTCAGGGCTTTACAAAAAGAAAATGACCAGGCATCCAGGAGAGACACCCTAAAAGCAAATCTAGCAAAGTGAAATGCCAATCACGAGTGAATCTGGGGTTGGTTTTACATTTGCTTTCACTGCCGAGCATGTTTACAAACAGTAACTGACAATCCTGCATAGTATACCTTTAAAGTCAAGGTGGTAAAGTAGGAAGACAGCGTCTGCTTAACTAGAGTGGGAGAGTCGAGATGTAAAAGTATGTGTTTTGCTGTTCAAAGTGTGTGTTCTGTTTTATGTCTGCGGCGTTGATGTGACATGTCTGTGCAAACTGTTAATAAAAAAACGGTGCTGTAAAAGCATGATGGCATGTATAGCAGCAAAACAGTGGCAAATCTAAAATGGCAGAACACAGTTGTGCAATGTGAAATGATGCATGTGTTGCTGTGATGACACAAGCATTAAAGCACACCATATGTCATAGTGTGTGTGTTTATACTGTAATCAGTAGGTATTGTTGCCGTTTTCTGGTGGTGTTTATACGGCATTAGGGAAGTAGGTATTTAGAGTGCGTTCACTATATGTGGTGCCACAACTGTGTTTAAAAATGAAGGGATGGGCAGGAGACAGGGGGAGGGGAGAGAGGGAAAGAGAGAGGGAGAGGGAGAGATTGTTGATGAGCTTGGAGCCAAAGAGAAATCAGCACAATTTGCTTAATAAAATTAGAGACAGTTAAACTACATGAAGCCAGCTGCTGGTTGAGGGAGCACAGCATTCACCGCAGGACTGCAGCCTGCTCACACACAAGAACTTGACCTGAGTGTGTTGTTGTCTCCTGACCACACACCTGCTGCAATAGCAGCTTTGAATTGCACTCTGACTGCACAGCAGCCGCAAGCTCTCAAGTGAGGCAACACCACACACCTGAGCACCTCTACATTTCCACTAGACCCAGGCAGGCTGGGCTGAGCTCAAAGGAGGGCCATGCACCAACAGACAAAGGAAGAAGGGGATCCTTCCAAAGTGGAAGGGAGTGAGGAAGCCCCCATGTCAGCTTCCGCTGAAGCCTTGGACAGTCCCTCCTCTGAGACTTTTGGAGCTCATTCGGAGCAGGCCCGAGCTACTCTAACCCCCAGCCCCCGCAGTGGGTGTGGGTTTTTCTGTCAGCCGTGGTGTCTGCTCCTCACACTGACCCTACTCCTGCTTTCTCTCCTTGGCAGCTGGGCAGTGGTCCACCTCACCCTGGGGACCCACGGAAGATCACCATTTCGGGTCTCGGCCAGCTATGATCAGCGGATTCCACAGGATGACATGGCCACCATTGAGCCCCACTTCACCACTAACTGCACCATGGGTAAGTTGGCTCAACTTTGTCATACGTTCCAGAAATGATAGTAAGGCAATGGTGACGCTGCTCTGTTTTTTGTATACCGTATACTTATGTGTGAGCAGTTTATGATTTTATTGAATGTAACATTTTGCAGGAATCCTAAAAAGTAGCTTGAGTCACATAAGACTATAAATAAGTGTTTTATTAAGTGATTATTAAGTGAGTAATTTTATCTGTTTCATATCATTTTATATTGAATGTCAGTCAGTTTACAATTTGTATTTGTCGTCTAGTTTTTATGGACATGTTGTTTTTTTCACTTTTGCATTTCAAAGACAATACTATCTATCAGTAAATCAGTAAAATAATCTTTACATCAAGCCACAATGAAAAATATTGGTCAACTCAAAAGATCAAATGTGAAGTGGTCCAAGCAAGCCAATGCATTAGGTCACCCGTCTTTTGCTTGCAGTTGTTTCCCTTTGTGTTTCCTGTCACACTTGTAATATGTATGCAGACTAAATGTGTCTCACATGTCTGCAGAGTGACTGAGTTCCCAAAGCAGCTCAAACACGTCAAACTGAAAATTGCACAGCTACATTCTGTGATTTTTTTAACTTCATTACACCATGTTGTGCAATGAAATGCGTAGACTGCTAGAGTGAAATAATATCCTTCTCTGTCAACCTCGAAAGCTCCTGAAATTGGATTAATATAACTGATTCAATTTCCTCTGAGCTCGATGCAGAAGCACAACAACCCCTGCTTAAACATTTCAAGTGTGCGTTACTGATGAAATATAGATACAATCCTTGTTTCCTCTGACAGATATTTTGTAGGCAAATGTCATACCAAGCTGGAGCTGTTTTAATAGAATGGATTGTTGTTCTGTATGTGTATGAAAATATCCAGATTTATTTGATATAGTATATCATTATTTTTCAAGCAGCTCCATGGTGAAATTGTCAGGATTTTCTGAATGAGTGAGTGGAGTTTAAAGATGCTCCATTTCAGGCTTGTGTAAGAAAAGTTACCCAACTTGTTTACCAGACCATGTTGGAGTCTGCTGAACTCACATAAAAAGGAATTAAAAAGTAAAGGATGAGTGAGAGAAGCACTCCTCCAGTAGCAGACTAAATTAAATCTGAAAATTGGCAGCAGCACTCAAAAGAGATCCCTACATTGATATAATGTAGCTTATGCAACACTATCCTTACAAACCTACATTTCGTCTGAAACCAGATTTGCAATAATCAGTGGCAGAAGTACTCAGATCTTTTACTTACGTAAAAGCAGCAATACCACTGTCTAAAAATATTCTGTTACAATTACAAGTCCTGCATTACTGCACTGTCAAACTCTAGAGAGGTAAAAGTATAGAGTAGCATAAAATGAGAATACTTAAGTTAAGTACAAATACCTCATAAATGTATTTAAGTACAGTACCTGAGTAAATGTGCTTAGTTGCATTCTACCACTGGCAGTACTGTATTTGTAAATGCGTTTTGGCAAAGTACTTCCCTCTTCATTCACATGAGCACTTCACATTTTAGCAAACATCTTTAGTTAATATGTTGATTAGCTCAGTGGTTCTCAACCCGGGGTCTAGGGACCCCCAGGGGTCCTTAAGGGAGTTCCAGAGGTCCCCAGAAAAGTGAGGAGTAGTTTGTTTTCACGATTTAATTCACTGCAGAAGTGAGACCAATTGGAGTAGGATTCATGAGAGTGAATATTCTAATCATAGGTTTCACTTCCACCATGGTTATCTCCTAAACTGTAATTAAGAACTACAGAATTGTGGTCTTAATCAAACATGTAACAACCAAAATGTTTTCAAATGGAGGTCCTTGAGGCAAAATCTTATCAAATAGGGGTCCTTGACCTGATGTGTTTTGATTGAGGGGTCCTTACCATGAAAAAAGGTTGAGAACCAGTGGATTTGACAGTGTAAAATGTTAAAGAGGCTTCTTAGTTTGCAGTTTATTTGTGATTTTTAGTTCCTCAAATAATACACAGATATTGTGCTGTGCTTTGTAGCATCTGCATTACAGGGAAAGTGTTAAATTAACTATAAATCCTCTCTTTGACATTGGAAAGAACCCCAGTCTCACTGCAAACTGAATGATATCAAAACAAAAACCAGGGGTACCAGATTTGTAGATTTATGGAGATTAGAAGTGAAATCCACACCTTCTGTCAGTGTAAAATGTGGCCTTCATTTGGGTCTTATTATTATTATTATTCATTCATTCATTTCCTATAAACTGTTCTGGTCAACTAACACAAAACATGAAACCACCAGAAAAGGTTGGCTTAGTGTATTTTTTATTGGACAGTGACACAGAGAGTGCTACTAGACACCTGGTAGTAATTGTTCCCCGACCTGTCATCTATCATCATCCTCAGTTACTGTGATTTCTGTCCAGATATTCTAGCCGGATCACAATGACAAAAGACTGACAGGTGGACCAGTGCTGTGCACAATATCCATTCTGTATAGGGCCGTAACGGTACATGTATTTGTGTCGAACCGTTCGGTACGCGACTTTCGGTTCGGCACGACCCTGTACCGAATTATTGGGCGCAGGATATTATTTAAGCAATATCACACGAGAGGGCCTCGTGCCTACGACTGAATCACAGCCGTGACGATATCACAGTAAAACATCACGAGCTCGAGTGTGATATTGCTTTTATACAACAGTTCAACAGTTAAATAAGCAAGGCTGATTAAGAAATGTTGAAAAATGAGGACAAAATAGATAATTTAAGCATTTTATTTGTCTTCCGCCAACAAAAATAGTTCCCTCAGGACTCCGCTGTCACCGT
>NC_065519.1:26918314-26956191 GCF_006386435.1 Epinephelus moara | reverse complement strand
CAGGATTTTATATATATTTGTTTCATTCAAAAATTGTGTAAAAAGAGTTAACTGCTGTGGTGGTATGTTTTAATAAGGTTACCAATAAGTAAAAGATATTTAATAGTTGTCTATTTTTTTCATTACTGTACCGAAAAAAAACGAACCGTGACTTGTGTACTGAGGTACGAACCGAACCGAGATTTTTGTGTACCATTACTCCCCTAATTCTGTATGTTCTATGTTCTGTATTTTTCTATAGCACTATACAGATCATCCTAAAAAATGTGACCATCCCTTAAGGCCTCTTTTTGAATTCAGAGGGATACACACATTCTGGCAAATGTAATCTCCTCTACTTTTGTAGAGGCAGAGTCTCTTTGAGCTCTGCAACAATGAAATAGCTTTAATGCCCGTTCAGTATTTAGCTCTGGATGAATGAGGAACATGGTTGGACAGGAAAGATTTGCTTAGCTCTAATTCTTCAAAATCGGTTCAGATGGGTTGTTGGGACTTGAGGTCGGGTCAGAGGAGTGAGTTAAAGGGAACAATTCATCATTTGCAGCTGAGTTCCTCACAGCTGGCCTGCACTGGCAACGAATCAGCAACACCTGACTCCTCCATGACATGTGGATTTGGTTGTCAAATATGTAAATGCACTGAGAAAACTTTCTCAAATTGTCCTCAGAATCACTCTGCAGGAGGAAAAAAAAAGCCTCTGATAGAAGTGCAGAACAAAGTAAAATTTATAAAAGGAACTACAAAACAAATCGATATCATATTACTGACTCTCCGGTGATTCTTTGTCTAACTGCCTTTTCTGTCACTGTAAGGCCAGATCGGAGTGAGCGCTATTGCTCATGCAAATCCAGCTTCGGCTGAACAGTGTCTAATTGTTCTCTGCTCTGGGTTCACTGTGTTCCTCTTGCCAGGCAGCACAAAAGCCGTGGCTAGTAGAGAGAAAAAGTACGCAGACGTGCTGTACTCTTCTCAGGCACCACCTGGGTCCCCAGCACAACACCCTCCATACACATCCCACTCCCAAACTAAGCCCTAATCCGTCTCGGCACGCTCGCCATGTGGCCTCACCATATTTCGCGGTGTTCTAAACCTCCCCCACTTTCCCCTTCAGCACCTGTCACAGACCTGGGCTCAAATTACCTTCCAACCTACCCAGCAAAGAACATGAAACCAGGGTGCCCTATTAAGGCTCTCACACTCAGTCCCTGGCAAAGAGAGTTGTTTGCTTTATTTGTTCCAGGCCCCTGCGCTCAAAATTGGCTAATTACTGCTATTAATGACCTGTGTTGTCAGGTTTTTTGGGGTGGGCGGCACAAAGCCTTATCCAAACCTGAGTTTGAATAATTGTGTTCGATTGAGTGCCAAACGTGTGAAGTTTTAATTTCACCAGAAGTCTGTGGACACAAAATGTTCTGTATTTCTCAATGGTACACTTGCATAACATTTTCCTGCAGACTTGGAGCAAATTAGCAAAAATTAGTAAGAAAAGCACGATTCATTCTGAGGATTTTCAAATCAGTGAGAGAGGAAAACATTCCAGTGATTAATTTCATTTCCGGCCTTGCAGTGCGTTATTACTTGTTGACGTTTGAGCATGTCTGCCTTGAGATATACAATATTAACAGTCAGAAGTCATAATATTCCCCATTTGCTTTTGGCTGATTCAAATTTATCTAAATCCTGCACATAAATTCAGCCCTAATCAGCTCTCCGTGTGATCAGTTGAATCTGAATTGGAAATTTGACAATGTCCATTTCCTCCCTCTTAGTTGTGTTCTTGAGCAGAAAGGCAGCGATTACTCAACCCAGTGAAGTGTGAGGAGATATAGTCAATACGGGATAAATAAATGGAGCAGTGTCTGACTTCTTTCTCCATACCCTTCCACTTTAATTAACTCATCAGTCACAGGGCCAACAAGCAATCCAATTTGTTGCCCCTAAAGTGACTTGTGTGGTTATATGCCTATCTCTGCAGCTCATCCTCCTGACAGGAAGTTAGAGTCCCACCTTCTGCTGGTCTTTCTCTGATGGTCCTGGCATAGCTGTACAGAGAACGTAATTATTCAAGCACAACAAACCTGTCAATGACACTCGTAACCTCCTACAGTTCCTCATCCTGGAAGTAAACAGAGATGACTGTGATGACTGACAAGCTCATTACCTGATTGTGTCAATAGCAGATTTGACTTTGCCTTCATCACAGTGCTGTGGCAAGGCAGAAGGTCACATTTGCCTTTACACTCATAACAATGTATGTCCACTGAAGAGCAAATTCCTATTTGTGCTCATGTATTACCCTGCAAACTGTCACAATTCATTTTTCCAATTGGACATGTAGCAGAGACAAGGCGACGGCGAACCCTGTGGGAATTTGAACCGGTGACCTTCCCTTCCCTGGCCCATTTCCCTAACCATTACACCTTGCTGCTGCAGGCCCTTAATGGAGTGTTACGGCGAGTCTATACTTTGCGATTAGGTACACAGCAGCGTGAGGGTGTCCCTAGGCCCATCAATCACACACAGCCCTGTGGAGGCAATGAGGGAAATGGGTTCGGAGAGAGCCGGTGGAGTGGACAGCGTGTTAGACGTGTGGATGGATGGTTGATGGGGGGGTTTTGTTGAGAAAAAAAAAAGCCATTCAGTGTCATAGCATGGTACTGAGACTCGCCTTTAAATACGCAGAATATCTCCAGCATTTAATTAAGTTTTCAATTTCACTTTGACTGCATGAATAAAATAATCTCATCCCTCGAGTTTTTGTTATCAGTTAACAAGCAAGGGCTGATAATATATATATAAAAACGTCATGCTGTCACAACAGTGTGAGAGTGTGTTTATAAGATCAAAAGAATGTCAAAATTGCCGAAAATTTTTAAGGGTTGAGGGATGTCAAACAGTGACGCAGCGGCCCATAAGGATGAGTGATAACTGGTTTCATTGTTTCATTGTCAATCTTTAAAAGACTCATCAGCTCTGCGGGCGCACACATGTGCAGACTGAATAATGTCAAGCAGGTGTGGAAAATATTGCAAGTAGGGCATTACGTTCATCCTTGTGAGCTCAAGGTGTGATTTTCCTCTGACACACAAAAAGACACATCCTGTACATGGATCTTATGATCTCAGTACCAGATTTACCCCCTGCTGTGTCCATACACTGGATCAACGCTTTTAATTATGAACACAATAACCTCTTAAGCAGCTTTGGTTACTTTTCAGATTGCAATTTTCCAAACAACCTCTTCAGGAAATAAAATTACGGTATAACAACATCGGTCAGCTTTCAGTGAAAATGTAGTGTAAAAATAAATAAAATCCTATTGTCTGTCCTGTTTATTGCTTGGGCACTGTTATTTACGTGACAACACCTGAACATAACACACACAGACACACATTGGCTGTTTGTTTCTACCTCTCTCCTCGCTGGAAGTCTCGGACCTCCAGCTGCCTGCCTCCGCCTTGATTAAACGCTGAAAATAAAATAAAAGAGGGAGACAGGTTTTTCCTATTTTATCTTATTTTGTTTTATTTCTCCCTCTCCTCTCGCTAGAAGTGTCGGACCTCCCACCTCCCGCTCCCGTCTCAAACACAGAGGTCTCCCTCTCCGCAGCTGAGCACCCACGGCGCACGCCCGGCCTGTTAAATAGCCTGTAACCACTGTGTGACACAAACTCAGTGCTTTGGTCATTAAATAATGTCGGGCTCGGTTCGGGTTCGGACAGAAATATGCTGCCACACTCTAACACACACACACACACAAACACACGGAAAACCGGACATTATCATCAGTTTATAAAAGACCCCCGGACGCCCCGGACGGGACGTGAAAAAAGGACATGTCCGGGCAAAAGAGGACGTTTGGTCAGCCTAACGTAGCGCCATCTTGTGGGTCAAATTACCTATGTCAGCATTTACCTTGGTCTATAGGTCTCACCGGTCTATAACCCGCACCTAACTTTTTAGATGAAAAAAAAGGGAAAAAAAGTGCGACTACATTATTATTAAGTTATTTACTGTGGGAGGCTTCTGGCCTAAGACACTAAAACTTTTCATGTTTAGGTTGCACCAGGCAGCTTTGCAGCTTTCAGCCCTCAGCTCTAAGAGGTATTGACACTATTAGTAATTTAAACACATGTTTTTCTGTTTCTTCATATGTGTGCAAGGAAGAAACATTCAGTATTAAGAGCTCAAAAACATAGTAAGTGAATGCAGAAAATTATTTTGTTTTTGTAGTTCTTTTCCTACTAAATGCACAGAAATGTAGCATATAGTTTGAGAACTACCGTATATAGTACTTTTCCTACATACAATATATTGGCTAAGATGAAAAAGTTTAACATGCTTGCCCATTTGGTCAGCATATATTGTAAAGATGCCTGCATTCACTCATGATCTCCTGGAATTAAGGCTGTAGTTTGAAGACAGTTCTGCCTTTTTTTGGTTGGTAAACTGTTCTGTCTAATCTTCACAGGACAGTTCACCCCAAAATCAAAAAACATGTTTTACCTCTGTGTTGGAGATATTGTCCACAGAGATGTATGTCTTCTCTCAAATATAATGGAACTAGATGGCACTCTGCTTGTGATGTTGTTAAAAGCACCAAAAAATATATTAGAAAAACTCAACAGCAGTTTCTAAAAAACATGACATGGTTACATAAGATAGGCCACAGACCTTGTTATGAGCAGTTTCATGTGGGAACTATTTTCTCTCTACCGAACAACACCCACCAACCATCCTGGGTCTTCCACGGGGGTCTGAGACTCCGACCCAGCCAACATTTGTACGTGGGGCCCACGTGGGTAGTAAATGGGCTGAAAAATGGGCCCTATATGGCATCGTTCACAGGTTCCATATTGCCAATCGCCCACACGTGTGGGTTCACACAAGTGAGCCTGAGATAAGGTGCCAGATTTGGGCCCATCACAGTTGCTACCCAGGTTGCCCTAGCACAACCAGTGTGGAGCCCACTTGGGTAAACCCACCCACGTGAGCAATTGGCGTAGGGTCAATATGGAACCAGTGGACAATGCCATATGGGGTCCATTTCTCAGGTCATTTGTACCCACATGGGCCCCACATACAAATGTTGGCTGGGCAGGGGCGCCAAATTATTGTTTGATAGAAGTTCTTTTTGTTTTTTGAAAATTAAGATATGTCTGAAAATACACATTAATGGGAATCCAATATATCATTAGGAAAAATAAACTGGCCTGCTCATAAAAAAGAACATTTAATTAACAGTACTCAACATTAATCATAAGCTACCCATGAATCCTTCTTCAGTTATGTAAGCTAGCTAACGCTAAATCACCATGTGCCACTCACTGTGCGGCACTTATCTATGACGGCATTTACACACTACTGAAATATATTGGCAAATTAGCTGTATAGTTTTTCCAGTTGTACAGACATTCTTGTGAGCCACTATGGATCATTTTGTAACTTTTAGAGCAAGAGACAGACATACCATCCACCTCAGACACCCAGGTGTAAGTGCAGTGGGTGAGGCTAATGCACCAAGCCATGCTACAACTGCAGCTGACTTAGCAGCTACAGGCACGAACAAGTGAGATTAGACCAAAAAAGTTTCTAAAAATTATCTCAATTCAGTATTATACAGGATATGTAGTAGGGGCTCCCTGCTCTGTGTGTCTTTGAGGTCAGGGGTCCTTGGCCTGAAAAACGTTGAAGACCCCTGATCTAGATTGAAAAGTAGCACCACAGGTAGGAGGAAAAATGTATTTTTGATTTGGGGGTGAACTGTCTCTTTAAAGCATGCAGTGCAGCTGATGTGTTCAATCTTTTATGTACTAAATATTTAGTAGAAACTACCCACTGTGTTTTGCAGCTGACCTCTCAGAGCTAATATTGAACCTTTCAAGGATCAGAATGTTGTCTGGATCTGGAATGTGCACGCTTCTTGCTGAGGTGAAGTGACTGCAACCACAACCTGCATTTCTTCTAGTCTGTCAGTATGTTTGGCCACCTAATTGTGTTCATGTTGTTTTTTCAAATGTATCTGTTAATTAGATTGAAAGACCGGCTGGATTAAGCTTTATGGCTGATTACTGGGTGCAGTTTTGCCCTTGGCTGCAGCAGCATTTAGTCGACCATATGTGTTGTTCTTAAAGGTCATTTAACAGGTGGATAGTTTGTTTTCCTGACCAGTAACATAAAGGCCAAAATGTTGGTTGCCTGAGTAGGACACATGTGAGAATACGTGGCACAGTGTACATTATTTTGTTCACATCATCACTTCAGTATATTGTAAAGATATTCATAAAGAGAGGCCTAAAAAGGAGAGCTCTGTTCCCCCTTTGCGGTTGTAACTCACCAACATTGTTCTTCCGACAGTTTATGCTTCGCTGGCATTTGATTTCCCCATTGTAGCACAGGTTAAAAGTTGGGAAATAAAATCAAACATTGTTCCTATAATAGAACCAGCGATAAAATGTCTGCTGCACTTGAAAAAGTGTTAACATAATTAAAATATAACCTTTAATTAAATCCAGGGCACAAGCTCCCCATCGAACAGTAGTGTTCTTTTTTTTTATTTAGTCTGCATACCTCATTGTGTGAAAGTGCAAGGGGTCATATTTTTTTAGGCTCATGCTTATTTTAATGGGAAGGTTTTTAAAACAGTGATGTTTACATTTTATGATGAGATGTTTAATAAGGTTAGTGTCAGAGCAGATACCGGTGTTGTATATTGGATTGGCGCATCACTTTCACCACACTCAGATGTAGAATTTGCAGTTATAAAACATAGCACTGCTGAAAAAATCGATTTTCCTATTGTTTGGAATCAATAAAAATACCAAGTTAATTGTTGATTGGCTGCCTACTACCCATTTGCTCATAAATGGAAATTCAAATCCTTGCTGTTGCGCATCTACTGTAAGAGGGCCACCACATGCTTTACAATCCATTATCCATATTGCCATCTCTAGTTCGGCAATGTTTTCTACACAAGCTCAATATGCCTGTTTTTATTTATTCTTTGTTTTTGTTTTATTAACTTCAATATGGATTTTACTATCCGCCTGTGGGCCTGGATTAACATAACAGAACTAAAAAGTTATTTTTGATCACAAGATTATTGCATCTCAATTTCATAAGTACATGAAGATAAGTACATTAAAATGAGGCACTTTGGGAGCCTCGAGGGCAATTAGCAGTTCATCTACATGCCAGCTTTACTCGAAGGTAATTTGATAGATATCTGTCTCTTTTTCTTGTGGGTTCTGTGGGTCTTTAATCGCTCTGTATGCTTTTGGGTCCCTTGAAAATTTGCTGCAGTTACAACATCTTTAGCCCAGTGACAATGTCCAATGACAATGAGAAAACAAAAAACAGCGCTCATCAATTAACAGAAGATACAACCTGCCGAGACAAGGCCCTCTCTGGCAGTACTAAGCTTCATCACATTCTACCTCTAATCTGTTGCCTTAGGCCTTTCCGCGAGCAGCATCCCCTCAACACAAACAGGGTTTCTGTTGCAGGCACCTTTCCAAGGCAGTCTACACAGGCAGTTTCATTTTAAGATATTGAGCAAGTGTTAAATGGCCCAGGGCACCAAGTAGAGTGTTCCCTGCATACATATGCCAAATGGAACAGATGTCTAAATCAACCCTGACCTGGCAGAGAGGTGGAAATTTCTGGATGTTATGGACTAAGCATCATTGAAGAAAAGTCAGTCATTAAGATGCAGCAATCCTAAATG
The DNA here is from genome assembly GCF_006386435.1 of Epinephelus moara. NCBI lineage: Eukaryota > Metazoa > Chordata > Actinopteri > Perciformes > Serranidae > Epinephelus > Epinephelus moara. Next base: position 26,948,466 of record NC_065519.1, on the reverse strand, counting down.
TCATTTTATTCTGTAGAGGGGATATTTCTGCGTAGAATGCTGGCATGAAATACTTCTTCTGGCCATTGAGTCACTTCCATTCATTTCACTTCAAATGACAGGCTTTACTGTGTTGTACACTGAAGTTTGCTCAATGGTTATATTTCATGGACTCTGTTGGGAGCTCTAAAGAAGACTCAGTAACTTTTCTACGACCTTCCTGACTTCCAACTAGTAGAAACTTTAACAACATTGGCAGATTTTATGTCCTCAGAAAGTGGCCTCTGACATATCCTGAGGCAGTGAGTAATCACCGAGTCGGTAATGTTACAGAGAACTTAGGTATTTTTCAACCTGGATCCTATTTTTTACTATGTTTTTGTGTCAAAATGACTAATGGAGCCAACATTTTTTTGAAGTTGGTCAGGTATTGAGAGAGTAATCGTGTTTGTGTGCAACAGCACTAAATGTGATTGTTTTGGCCATTGACAGACTCATTGTTACTATTTAAGTATAAGTATATATATGTGTCTGATATTATCAAAGGGTCCCCACAAAGACAGACCTTTTTATTCAAGAGTAAGTTCCCTTTTCTTTTATCAGATACAGCCCTGAAATCATCCTAACCAAAGCCATCAGGCTTTATTTAAATAAACAGTCATTTTAGGGTGTGTAAAGCTAACATATTTTCACATCTAGCTGGGTGAATTATGGGTATATTTCAAACAAACCAGAGCTGGTGATTGTTGAAACAGTGACAAAACAAACCAAGATTTTTTTTTGTGAGTTTGAATGAAGTGTGTTTTACAATGATACAATTCATGTTTATTGAAATAGAGTCTGATGGCTCTGGCAATAACAACATGTTTCTGGTTAAACAAAAAGGATCTTACTCCAACAAAGTCAGTCTGTATCTGTAGGGATCCTTTCTACAATGTGGTCAGACACTTAGAATAATAATTTGAGCCTGTCAGTGGCAAAACAAGCACTTTTAGTGAACATAAACTGATCATGCTCAATTGTTTATTGACGTAAAATTGTAGTCTGTTTCATGGCTGCCAGCTGCAGTGGTCTCGCTCAATACTGGACCAATTTTAAAAAATTGCTGTCTTCTTTAGTCACTTACAGACAAAAAATGTGGGAAAATATGGTCCAGGTTGAAAAATAGAGGTTACCCTTCAATAAAACCCATCATTGACAACCTCTGTAATGGCGGAATAAAAATCATCCCTCTGAGGTGAAGAAATCAATTACACATACGCAATCCTTCATATTTCCAACCTTAAATTTAGTGCAGTGAGTCTATATCCTTTTTGAAATGGATCCAAACCTGCCCCCTGTAATCAGACCAAAAAACTGTGCAACATCAAGGACAAGTTTACACTGAGGAATCAAAGCCCTCCGGTATGATGCTGATGGAACTAAACAAAGGCTACAATCTCACCACGACCACTCTGTCTGTGGGACAGAGGCTTTGATGTCAAAGCCGCTCTGCATGCTTTGTCGATAACAATGTTTACTTCATACACTAGTAGAGGTAGTTATGCAAGAAGCCTCAAAGGTGAGAAAAGCCAGCATGTGATGCTTTTGTGATTCATGAGTAAGATACAAAGAAAAGATAATGCCCAATGTGAATGTCAGACTTTTGTATATTTCAAGGAAGTGACCACACGAAGTGCAGATAAAAGTAAAAGTAGCAGAAAGGATCATTCCCAGCGGTTTCAATCTCGGACTTTCTGTCCTGAAATTTGAGTGTGTAGCAGTATAAAACGTTTTATGAAGTCACACAACCAGCCAGCAAAGTAAAGAATCTGTGAGCAATGCTGAAATGTAGCAAGTGTCCCATTGTGAGTGTGTGGTGGTAGTTCAGTCACAGTGACCAGTTCAGAGTTAGGGATCGTAGTCTGATCATTTATTTTTAGCCATGCTAGCAGCATGGTTCTAGGGATGGCAGAGTTGATCAGTTTGTCCACCACTTTGGTCCTAACTTAAATAACTCAACAGCCAGTAGACATAGTGCGATTAAATTTTGTAGACATCACCCAGAGGATGAATGCTACTTGCTTTGGTCATCCCCTGACTTCAACTCTGATGCCACCATGGGGTTCACATTTGTGGTTTTGAGTCTAATGTCTCAGCAACAACTGGACAAATTGCCATGAAATCTAGTACAGACATCCATGCCTCCCTGAGGATGCTTCGTGATAACTTTGATGATCACCTGACGTTTCATCTAGCTCCACCATTGGGTCAAAACTTCAGTATTTCCAATACTTTGGCTTACGTCTAAAATACCTGCTAAAACTAATGACATTCCCATCAGCATCAGTCATACTTTTAGCGTCAGTTAGCAAATGTTAGCACGCTAACACCCTAAACCAGTACCTGCTCAACAGCATGTTAGTATGTTGACTTTTAGTGCTGTTGCTTTGATGCTACCTGCAAGTTGCATTTTGTTTCTACTGTACAAGGAAGTCTACTACAAATGTTTAGTCAAAATAGTTAGTAAGAAAATAAAAATCGAATAATGTTCCCAACAGTGTTGTAGTTAAGACCACCTGAAGTGAGACCAAGTTATGACCAAGACCAGAGTGTATTGAGACCAAGACAAGACCAAGACTTTGAGGAGTCGAGACCAAGTTAAGACCGAGACCAGCTCGTGCGCCCTCACATAGATTGCGGTCCTGGAGCGGCCTTGGGCGGTCCTGGAGCGCCCTGGGCGGTCTGAGCGGCCCTGGGCGGTCCTGGAGCGCCCTCCAAAAAAAAAAAAAAAAAAAAAAAAACCTCGCCAGTTTTCTAGACTACCACTCATTTCCACGTCAAGTTAGTGGAGTGGGGGCTGGGGCGCCCCTATTATCACGTTTCAACCAGCAGCAGAAAGGAAAGGCGAATTCTGGCGGTTGTGGGTTGAACGGGGGTCACAGACAGGAACACGACAGAGGCTCATAGTGCTCTGCGGCGCAAGATAACGGCTTACCAGCGACAGAGAAGTCCGACTCCAGGTCCAGTAATTTCCTCTTTCGTCGGTGTCATGACTGCCCAGTAGTACCTGGACAACCGAGCCGTGGCAGCACACAGGTATGTGGCATGTCAGAGGAGAAACGAGCCGTTCACATTTCTCTCTTTGTGGCAGGTAACGGCCGACAAACCTCACCGCACTTTAGGGACTGTTCTTTACTTATGAAGGGACTGTTCTTTACTTGTCAGGGGAGGAGGGTGGCTGGTTGATTTTTATTTATTTATTTTTATTTTGATCCCCCTTATGTTAATCACTTATTGATGCTGTTTTTGAAGTATGAATAAGTTAAAAACTAATTTATTCCATTGAAATATCAGTGATGTATTATAGAAAAGTGATTTATCTTTTTATAAATGACAAAAGGCACATTGCCTCATTTTTGCTGTGGTATCGTGATACTACTCAGAACCGTGATACTTTCACTGGTATCGTACTGTAGGGGGTGGGGAGCGGTGGGGGGTTGGGGGGGTTACCGAGGGATGGTTCGCCCAGGGCGTAAAACTAGCCAGGACCGCCTCTGGCTGTGTCAGACTATTTTGACCCTCACGGCTTATTGTACATGTGCCGGGAACGCATGACGTCAGCTACTGGAACTTGTTTCCCGGGCATTCTATGGTAACTTCTGAGCAAGATGTGGCAACACATTTCTGCCGTGAAGCCACCGCCAGAAAAGAGGAAAAACGAAGATGAACATGTTGGACTTGGACAAGAAGAACAGACAGTTAAACGGAGTACAAATGTCGCATGGCATTTTATTGAAAAACGGAAACTAGACGAGGCTGGCCAGCCGCGGTCATGGCTGACCTACAACCCGCACACCAACACGATGAGCTGCAGCCTTCGCCCCAAGCACGCCAAAGAAACACAGAGGACGGTTGGATTTTCCTAAAGTTGGATTTTCATACTAAAAACGTAAGGTAATTATTTTTCGTCAAATAAGGCACAATTTTTTTATTTGGCTAGTGAAAAATATGTTTGGCTGGTAAATTTTTGGAGGTCACTAGCCAATGGCAGATGAGGTAAAATGTTAATTTTACGCCCTGGACAAAGACCTTCAAAAACTGGTCTTGAGACCAGTCTCAAATACTACAGCACTGGTTCTTGAAACAGAAACAGCAATAAAATGTCTGCTGCTCATGAACATTTTTAGCTTAATTAAAATATAATGTTTAATTAAACTCAGGGCACAAGCTCGCAATCAAACAGTAATTTTATTTTTCTTTTTTAATTTAAAGTCTACATACCTCATTGTGTGGAGTGCTTGGGGTCATTTTTTCTTTCGTTTTTTAGGCACATATTTTAATGAGAAGGTTTATAAAATAGTGATGTTTACATTTTGTAATGGGATGTTTAATGAGGTTAGTGCCAGAGCAGATACAGATGCAGTAAATTGGATCTTAGCATCACTTTCACTACACTCGCATGTTAAATGTGCAGTTATAAAACAGGCCAATGTTGAAAAATTGATTCCCTTATCGTGTGGGAGAAAAAGAAATATCAAGCTACCTACTACCTATTCACTCATAAATGGAGCTTCAGATCCTTTGTTGAGTTCCTACTGGAATAGGGCCCAAGGATATACATTTTGCTGCTCTTTTTGTTTCAACTTCGTAACAAGGCAACCACATGCACTAAAATCAATAACCTATGTTGCCATTTCTAAGTAGGCAATGTTTTCTACACAGCTCAATATAACCAATTTTCATTCATCCTTTCTTCTTGTTTTATTAACTTCAGTGTGGATAGACAAAATGGATCAGTTTGATTACAAAATGGGAAATTATGACCCCTGTTGAATTAAGTAGATTATACCAGAATAAACTCTTTCCCCGTTGGTCTACAGGTTAATTGTCTAAATACATTGCCAAGAATACACAATGCATGCGTCGGGTTTAATTGCATGCATCAAAAGTTCACCTGCCAAGATGGCACTGTACTTTGGCGACTCCCTACATGCTGCTCTCCTCCATCGAAAAAACATTAACCCCAGTATCAAATCACAGACCACCCATCACAGTAATAGCCTCTTGCTGAGCAGTGGATGCATCCATATGCATCTGTTGCTTGTCGATTGTATTTGTTGCTTGTAGATTGTATATACTGTATATTGTTTCTTGTCTGTGTCGTTGTTGTAGTCGAGGATGTGTGTCCTTTGTGTAGGCAGAGAATGCCACAGAGCACAAGTTTTTCATTGTAATGTTTTTACATGACAATTAACTTGAACTTGATGTGAGTAAGCAAATTAGATTATTCAGATAAATATTAATGTATTTGTAATATAACAATGAGTCCATCACATGAACATCACAATATACCCATTCAGTTTGTAAAAAAAAAAAAAGCACATCACATTCTAGAATATAGAATAGACATTAAAGGTATTATTTTCATTTTCTATCTCCACTAGTCTGCCCTTGTGTGGGCTGCTGTCTCTCCAGCAGGGAGCATGACAGATAGTGATAGTGATTGGGCAGAGCTCTGACCAATCGAGCATGGCTGTGTGCAGTTAATTGAATTCATGAGCAAATACTTCTTGTCCTGTCGAGTGTCCAGTGGGAAACTCAGCTGCATCCATCTTCAGCATCCCAGCCCCTGTAAATCTCCAGGAATATCTCCAGATTCTGCCGTCAGTGTGGTGGCAAGATAGTGGCGCCGCCCTTGATTGGGTCCCTTGAGTATTTCCTCCCCTGTGATAGAGAACAGTCCTCCATTTGGGCATGTGGGATTAAAGAATACACAGTAATGAATGAGCTGAAAAGGTTATATGAGTTCTAACTGCTGCTGATTTGTATGCTAGACCCAATCAGGTCTGTGATGGTCTGTTTTTTCCTTTACATTTTGATTTTTCCGTGTAGTTTCCACTTATTTCCATTCTGCACACAAAAAGCACACAAGCAGATTTCAAGCCGGGCAATTCTTCAGACTCTTCAGTTTTTTTGTTGTTGTTTCAGAGCACACAGAGGGATTTCAAAATATGACTGACATGCTTGCTCATCTGTAGGAAAACAAAAGCCATATTAATTTCAGTACGAGTATACCCTCTCCACGAATCAAGGCTGCAGCTCCACTTCAACAAGGACACGTCTGTCTGTATTCAAATCTACAAACAGTGTCCACCAAACCATAGCAGAAGTTTTATTCAAATGGCCAGACAAACTGCTTTGCATGATCTAGTGATATCCTGCCGAGTGAGACATCTCTATCAGTGGAATCTTAAAAGCACAGTATGCATGACGCTGTTATGCAAAAATTTTATGTGTTGAACTGATTTCAACTAGTGTGGAAAAGGGAACCACCTCCAAACCAGTGCACAACTTATTTGTTTCAATATTCTATACCTCTGACCATTTGCACGACTGTAAAGAGCCACCATGTGCCACCCTCCATATTGATTTTATTCATGGACTTCATCTTTTATGAGATTCATCATATCTTACATACAATCTTGACAGCACTTAAGACAGTTAGGATGAAACTTTGGGCATCTCGTCTACTTCCAGCCCGCATTTTACTTGTCATTTTATTCCTCTTTTGCTCAGTTTTGCTGTTGATCTGCTGTAAGTGAAGCGTTTCCTAATTTTCATCCTGTAAGCAGCAGATGGCATTAATGAAACTTGAAAAATTAGGGCGGCTTGGCTGGAAATCTGATGACGAGGATTTTCTGGAGAGGCAGATGGAAAACAAAACTTCCTTAAAACAGGCTCAGCTGACATTGGAAGATGTGAGAAGAAAGTATTAGACTTAAAATTGTCTCCTTAGTTGTCCATAATTGGGCCTGCATTAGGTACTTAAGTGAAAATTATTAAACTACTGCACATTTAATTAACATTTAACGCAAGTATATTTTAAGACATTTGGACCATAGCATTGTACTTGCTATATCTCTTAACGTAACTGCATTGTATGCAGACATATTTGGTCTTTTTCAACCTGGACCCATTTGCCCATGTTTTTGTGTCTAAAGCCCTATTCAGACGGGATTAGTTTAACGTGGGGTAAAGTAATTATCACCATGGATTTTAGTCCTGTCCGAACGCGCCATGTCTGTAATCATTACGGATAATGTCAGTAAAAATTACGGCGACTTTTACCTTCTTTAAAACAGTCCGGAGAAAATACCTTGGATAATGTTAATCCCATGCGAATGCGATCCCCTGTAAAAATGTATGTAAATATTTTGTCACGTCCTGTTTACAACCAATGATCGCATAGCCCTACGTGGGAGACCAATCAAAAAGGTCGAGAAGAAAGCACTTTTCAGAACCACGAGACTTCTGGTTCTGGGCAATATTTCATATTGGGCTAATCATTAATTATTATTATCCTTCAGCTGAGGCTTACAGGAAGTAATGTAGCACGCACATGCCGACAGGGAGCAAACCGAGTTACCACTCCTATCTGTGGTAGAATTAGGGAGATTTCTTGTCCTGTGAGAATTGGACATTTATATTACAGACGTCCTGTGGTAAACTGACATTAGTCCACATCCCCATGTAAAACTAATCCCGTCTGAATAGTACTTAAGTGACTAAAGGGAGGAACAGTTTCTGAAATTGGCCAAGTATCGAATGGGCTGCAGTTGGTAACAGCAAAACAGGCTGCAATGTAACTACTTGGGGCCTGTTTGCACCGTCAATTTACATCCACTAAAAGTGCCTGTTTTTGCCACTGACTGGCTCAGATAACTGTTTTAAGTGTCTGTATCCCTTCAGAAATAGACATAATTGTTAAAGAGTAAGAAGCTTTTTGTTACACCAGAAACAGCCCAAAACTTATTGCCAAAGCCACAGACCCCATTTAAATAACCATTAATTTTGTCATTGTAAAACACCCCTCATTCAAAGTTAAAAGTAACAAAATAAAACTCACAAAAAACATTGTTGTTAGTCTTTCCACTCATCCAGCAATTACTAACTTTGGTTTGTTTGAAAAACCCTTAATCCATCCACTTAGATGTGAAAATATGTTGGCTCTATTCACGCTAAAACTACTGTTTATTTAAATGGAGTCTGGTGGCTTTGCTGTAGCCATTTTGGGGCTGTTAAACAAGTTAAACAAAAAGTGTCTAACTCTTTTTTAAAAAGGACTATCTCTGTAGGGATCTTTTCTGTAATGTCATACACTTGGAATAACAGTCTGAGCCTGTCAGCGCCAAAAAACAAGCACTTTTAGTCAATATAATTGATGGTGCTAACGTGCCCCAGTGGTTACACTGTAGCCTGTTGCCAACTGCAGCCATCTCACTCAATATTAGGCAAATTTCACAAATTGTTCTTCCCATTTGTCACACACATGGGACACAGAAACATGGGAGAACAGGGTCCAGGTTGAGAAATGCTTTAATGACTGTGAGAAGTTATGTAAATGTTACTAGATCCAAGTTATGTAAATTGCCAAAGCAAATTTACAGAACAAATAACTTTTTCAAACATGACTCCAGCATGTCATGTAGCAGAAATGTACGCACTATAATAACCTCTGACCCTGTCACAGCGCATAAGACCATTACACAAAACATCCTCTAATGGGAACAGCCATTACCAGTGATAGACAAGTGAAACAGGTGAAAGCACCAGCTTTTACAGCATACATTGATAGCATTTACATGCTTTAATTAACTCTTATCTGGTTACGTGTTAATTGTTGAACAATTACACACTGAAGAGTTGTCAACAATAAATCCTGGCAACCTAAACAGTGTGGATGGTGACTGATGGCTCTGGCTCTCTTCACTCCTTCCTGACATTTAGACAAAAGCAACACGGCTGGGATGTGCAGTAAACAGCAGGATGTCTGTCTCATCGTCTCAACAGAAGATCAATGTCAGCACAGACCTGCAACTCTGACTCTAAAACCCAGCGGACCTTGAAGAAGACAGCAATGCGGCTGACATTATTTTGGAATGCAACGTATTTTGTTATGAAACCTTTCAGAGCCGGAAGGTGGTAATGGGAATGAGATACGGTAGTTACAGTGAGCAGATTTTTATCAGAAATATAATGTGCGGTTACACAAAGCAAACACAGAGGTGTGTGAATTGGAACTGGAGTATGCCTTTGCTTAAGCGACTATGTGTGTCAATTTATGAAAGCTCCTTGTCCTACAGCATTTATTTCCTTGTGACTGAAATAGTGTCTCTGTTGATATCTGAATTGGTTTGCTTTGTTACTGCATGAAAGGTTTCTGTCTTGTCTGCTGGCTTTGTTTTCTTTTCTTACACCTTTGAACATTTGTCATATACACTTGAAATAATATTTCCTTTTAAGTTGGCAGTAGCGTATCAAGTGCAATCACTTGATACTTGATCAAAAATGAGCTCAGTTTAAGTGAACTGTGCACCTTCTGCACAGCTATTTACATTATGTTCATGTGTGTGTCTTATACCTGCTAGAAGAAGAAGAAGCAATTAACATGTTAAAGAAAAGTAACCCCAGCATTTCTTTGACAGTGTTTTTCTTTTTGTAACGTTAACAGCCATGCACAGAGACACATAGCCATTTAGCTGCGTCCAACAAGTACCTAGATGCCGTGTTTGCCTATCTATTTTGTCATTTATCAGCGGTGGCTGTGCCCTCTCCAGTCACCTTTCCAGCTCCTCGCCACTCATACATCATTCCTCTCACAAAGCCAAACCAACCCCCTGAGCACACGGATAACAAAACTCACTTACTCCCACAGGCAATTCATCCCCCACTGACCCACTTGTTTACACAATCTGACAAGTGTGATTTAAGAACTGCGGTAGGCCAGGAGTGCAGCAGCCATGTCTGGCTGCACTTACCTGCTCCAGGAGCTTAAAGTTCATTGACATTGTGAATTTGATACATTTTTTACTCCACTGTCATCAAACTAAGATAAATCGATGGATTTACATTGCCCAAAGGTTTCAGCGCACTCTAGCTAACTTTTTTTTTCTTTCTTGATAAATCGTTCTGCTCGCGGTGTCAACATTATACAGAGAGGAAGCCACTGAGCACAACGAATGCATAATGCATGTGCTGAGCATGACTCAGTGCGCATGGCAAGACCACGTCTATACCCACACAGTTGGTCATAAACAAACAGGCCTCCGCCTCACCTCATTTGAATAAAAATGGCATATTTGCCTTCTTCTGTGCTCTTCTGTAAATGTCACATGTTTGTTAGGCCGTAATTTAGCACGTGCAAGCATATGCACCGTTCACAGCCTTCAGTTTGTAAAAAGTCGATTCATAGTGTGCAGCACAGCACTGATGAAAAAGGGCATTCATTATCAAAGTCATTTACTCAAGCTAATATGTTTTCAAAGAACTTGAACTGGATTATTCACTGACATGTTAATGTGTCTCTCTGCAGCCATTAAGGCCCTGCCACAATAGTGGACTGTGGGAGGCCCCTGACTAATGTGTTTTTGTCCAATAAAAAATGCCACCCCCTCTTTCTAATCCATTGAGTTGATTGTGCCAGTTTCCCACTGGGCCTCAAGGTTTCTCAACCGCAGTGACAGAAAGGAGGGAAGTGTGCTGTGAATCAGGCATAGCTGTGAAATTTCTGCCCTCTACTGCATTATAACTAGACAGTAATTTCTGTGCAACTACAGTGGCAGTAACTACTGTAGTCATTACTGAAACCATGTACTTTAAGTGTGTGCCCTAAACTTTTTATATTGCATCTTTGCCGAGCCGGTAATTAATTTGAATTTTGCCTTAGTTTGAGCTGACAAATATTACCTAACACATATTAAATTACGTCGAGTACACCCACACATTTGGCCCTGTGAAGGGGATGTTATACTTGCTAATCTTAATCAAACGCTAAAACAGGTTTGCTTGCTGATTAACTTGGTGTGACATTTCGATTGTTTGTTGTTTTATTTTCTTGTGACAAATGATATCAGAATCATAAATACTTTATTGATCCCCGAGGAGAAATTATTTATGTTCCTATGTTAGAGGAAAGATATGTGAAAATATAAGAAATTTAAGCAATAGTATTTACAAATATGTATATGTATGTATGTATGTATACATATATATATATATATATATATATATACATGTATGTATACATATATATATTGTAAGATGAACAAGATTATTTACACAAACAGAATATATACAGTTAGGGTGAAATGGGGTTATTGCACAAGTTACATTGGATTATTGCAGTGTGTGAANTTACACAAACAGAATATATACAGTCAGGGTGAAATGGGGTTATTGCACAAGTTACATTAGATTATTGCAGTGTGTGTGTGAAAAAGTCTCAGGGCCACTCAGAGGGAGGAGTTGTACAGTTTGATGGCCACAGCCAGGAATGATTTCCTTTGGCGCTCAGTGGTACATTTAGGTGGTATGAGTCTCCCACTAAAAGTACTCTTGTGCCTGACTAGCACATGGTGGAGTGGGTGTCAGACATTGTCCAAGATAGTTCGTAGCCTAGACAGCATCCTCCTCTCTGACACCACCATCAGAGAGTCACACTCCGTTCCCACAACGTCACTGGCCTTGCGGATCAGTTTGTTGAGTCTGTTGGTGTCCGCCACCCTCAGTTTGCTGCCCCAGCACACAACAGCATAGAGGATAGCATTGGCCACCACAGACTCATAGAAAAATCCTGAGCATAGTCCGGCAGATGTTGAAGGACCTCAGTCGAAAATAGAGACGGCTCTGGCCCTTCCTGTAGAGGGCGTTAGTGTTCTTAGCCCAGTCCAGTCTATTGTCAATGTGTACCCCCAGGTACTTATAGCTCTCTGTTATGTTTTATGTTTATGTTAAATGTTTTAATGTAGAGCGTGTCAGGCTAATGTGAGTCCGAGCTACATATATATATATATGTATATATATATACACATATGTATGTATACACTCAATTTCCTGCATTCTGGGGAATTTTTAGGCACCAGTTTCCAGAGGCGTGGAGTCGAGACACATGATTTGGACTCCAGTCTCAAATTTAATGACTTAAATCTTGACTTAACAAAATCAAAAAATACTTGCAACTCAACTTGGACAAAGATTAAAAAGTATGTTGTTTAAAAACTGTGCCACAGATCAATTAATTTCCGGAATCAGCTAACATTAACACTAGTCATTTCCAGCAAGTTGACACCTAATTCCCCAGAGTCACTTGGTTTGAACCAGTCCAACAGCTTCTGATCAATATTACGTTCCTGAGCACCAGTTGGAAAAAAATGATACTCAAGATTATTATGTTGGCATAAAAAAAATCCACGTGGTACTTAATAAGAAACTATTAATGAATGAATGATGATTTTTCTTTCCATTACATGGGCTATATCTAGAGAAACAAAGATTATTTCACAGAACTTTTCTCACAGTCAATAACCAAAAAAGGAATAGGCTGAAGCCCCAGGCTTAATTTTGCCATAGTTTGACTCCCAAAATTGAACCACATCTGTATTTTAAAGGAGCTGTATGTAAGAAATCTAAAGCAAATAGTCGTAAAATCATCCTAATATGTCACAGAGACTAAGGAATAATGTTCACATAACATACTGATCTCACCGACAACAATAGTACAGCCAGAATATTTGCATTTAAAAAACATTTTTATAGTCCGCAAATCATGTTTTTGTTTTGAATTTGTTTTTTGGCCTGTTGCGCCACCCACCGCCGTCTACCAGTCACGCAGTCAGTAGAGTCTCAGCATCAGTTACAGTTACGACTGAGCTACAGCAGCACGGCAAGCAGCATTAGCAGTGTCCCAGTATAGCATTATCAGCCGGCTCCTCAGCTGTATCCCGGCAGCAGCGTTAGCAGCAGAGAAGCCGGACTTGCTCAAACGGTCCGCTGGAAAACCGAAGATCAAGGACGCGGCGACGCGGCCCTGCCTCGGCAGCCGCCCGTGGGCAAACAAATCAGTCTCCAGCGTGCCGCTGTCCAGCAACCTCGAATCTGTACGGGAGGGGGGGCGGACACGACTCGCGGTAGTATTTTGAATTTGAGTGCAGTAACCATTTTGGCCACATTCTTACATACAGCGCCTTTAACTTATTGCAGCATGCAAAGGGTGTGGATCATAAATCCTCATTCAACATTTGAAGTTGTACAAAGAACTTTAAAAAGAGGCTAATATTAGCATTGTGCGCTAATGCTTAGCTAACATTTTTGTTCCATGGTTAAAATGGCATTACATTTAGTAAACAGACCATTATGACTTGTTTGGGACTCAAAACTCAAGGTTTAGGACTTGGGACTTGACTTGGGACTTGTCAGTCTTGATTTTGGACTTGGTTGCAAAGACTCAAGACTTTCTTGTGATTTGCAGAACAATAAGTTGGTCCTATCTCTGCCAATTTGTGCCTTTCTGCATCAGTTTATGGTGTAAATGTCTTAAATTTGGTCAAAATAAAAGTCCTCTTCATGTTTTATGTTCTAAATATTGAGGGGGACATGTCCACTGCATGCCCCCAAAAATCTACACCTCTGGTCCTGAATGTGTATCATCATGTCAGACAGAAATTAATACAAACTGAGAAACAAAGAGAACATACATTACAAACTTTGTGTTCAAATTAGCGGAGCATTACTGCCTATCTTGTCAGCTCAGCTAACAGCATTTGCTCTACAGTGCCTGTCCTGTCATGGTCTCCAACGTTATCACACTTCCGACTCCAAGTTCATCTGAATAGAGAACAAATCTACATAATACGGATCAAGGGCGAACTACAGTAAGCGGAGCCAGTCACTCATGATAAGAATCACTTCTCTTTTTTTTTTTTTTTTTTTTTTCTTATGAGAGAGGGAGAGGACCTTGATCTCAATCAGCGGACAGTTTTTTTTTTGTTCTCTTTACTGTGATCAGCTTCTGATGGAGGTGAGCAGTCAGTTTCCACAACCTGCAGATATCAACGCTCTGATTTGCATAGATATGCAAATGTCCCAGGTTACAGTTGAGTTGCTGAGACGGATGATATCAATTGGTGTCTGTGAGTGTGTGTGTGCGCGCTCCCTCCCCTTGTGCTACCTGGTACAGTATCTAGGTCATTGTTTTTGCTGCTTGTGTTCCCCTGTCTGATGGATATGCACTGGATTCAAAGTCAGATGCGTATGCAGCCTGGGCCAAGTTATTTATGATGCTACAGGCAGTCTGCGAATGTCATACAGGGTTTACAGTCAGGGGTTATATTAGCCTGTGTCACTGACCGATGTACTTTTATGTAGCAACTGTATATTTCCTACTGTGTGTAAGTAATGTTTACCTCGAGCTACTGATTTGTGTTTTGTGTCTAACCTATAAATCTTGCAGGGATGCTCAATAAGTTAACTTGGGACATAATCTGGAGCTTTTTTTTTTCTGTTGCTTCATTTCCCGACTAGCAAATATTCAGACTGCACTGTGGAAATATTTTAGTTTGCAAGATGTTCTATGACATGTGTGAGGGGACATTTAATATGACAAGTTCTCTTTGTCTTTCTTCTCCTCCTCTTCCTCTCTGCAGCTTCCTCCCCCGGCCCTAACGTCACACTGGAGGGCCAGTACCACTGTCACCAGGGACCTGGGATCCCGCTGGACAAATTGTGCGACTTCAGTACAGACTGTCCGCTCGGCGATGACGAAAGCGACCTGTGTCGTGAGTACACCGTGCTACAGGAGCACAGCTGTTGATACAAATGAAAGCCCACGTGTCCACTGTCCTCCCCGCATTCGTTTCTGGATCAAAGCTGCATGTGGTTGGTCAGCCGTAGTGAGTCGTCTTTAATGAAGCCGTTGCATCCTGCCCAACAGAGCAACAACTGAGCGTCTGCGCGAGCTTTGCCGACAGAGAGGCGAGGGGAAAGGCAGGGAACAACAAAAAAAAAAAGGCAGCGTAGCTATGCTTGGCTAGCATTTCTCACCCTTGACATATTCCATGGTTGTTATTTCTATCTCTTTGCACATTTGTTTTCTGCTTTTCTCGAGGCCTAGGAGGAACACTAGCCAAGTATGCTGACATCTTATTCACAAGTGAAGTCCCCCAGGCCCTGCTGTTTGTGTGTGCGTGTGTGTGTGTGTGTAGGTGTGTGTAGGTGTGTGTGTGTGGGGAGGATCTTTTCTTTTTTAGTCCAACCTGCTTGCATGCATTTTTACATTGTCTTCATGATAAATAGATACACAGTTCAAAACTCTTACCCCCTGCTGTTTTTTTTAAATGTTGTAGTTTGATATCAGAGTTTTTCACCCATATTAAACCGACCAGAATTAATTTGCTCCTGCCCACAGTGCAGGTCAGCCTCCCTTGTGGTGCTTATTAAAATGATGGCTGCTCCCTTGTGCTTATAGGTTTGCTAACTATGGGAGCTGAGAGATAAGAGGGTAACGAGAGGGTGAAAATCCCAGCCAGGCGCAGTTTCTCCTCCTACTGAAGGAGGACTTATCAGTGCTAATTGGCCTGAGAGGCTAACCCAGGGGGATAATCTCCATTTGAATGTACTGTGTGTGTAACGTTTGATTGTAGAAGCCAGATTTGGACATTTGAGCATAAATAATAATCTGTAAAACACAAAGCCAGCTTGCCGTTAACTTCATCCTGCAACCATTTACAGCAAAGGATTACGTTTTATGAACATAATCATATATCTCATTCTCCTACAATAAGGCTGGTAATCATATATCTATATCAGTAACAAATAGAGGAGTGAAAGTCTAGTTGACACAGACTGATGGGACTTGTAGGGAAAGGCTTATTGCTGTGAGTCGGCTGGGAAATATTTAAGATCTTTTCTCTATATCTCTCGACACACCTTCTCCACTGAGTGCTGTCATCATGCTAAGAGTGCACAGATGCGTGAAGGCCAGCTGTCGATTGCTTTGAATCTCTCTCTCCGTCGCTCAGTCTGTTCTTAAATTAGAAATAACCTTTATCGTTTCTGATTAAGGACGAGGACCGACAATCCACACCAGTCCACCTTGATGCTTACATATGTCCCTTTCCTCTCACTGTCACCAGCCATCTACTGCTGTACCTTAGGCTCTGTATTTGTTCCATTAACATCTCCATCACTTGTCACAATTATCCTCTCCCCCACAAATCACAGTGTTCCCTCTCTGATACCCTATTCTCTATGATCTATCCACAAGTTATCTTCATCTGATTTGATCTATTTAAATCCTTCATAAGATGTGCCACGACTCATTAACAGGAAAAAAAAAGTAAAGAGACGCAGGAGGAACAAACTTTGCTTGTGTCAATCACAAAGATTCCTGACGTATAAGGAAAACAAGTCCCCGCGGAACCCCCTCGCCATCCTACCCCTGTGTCATTATGCACAAACACATCCTCCGCTCTTTGAGAGTCACAGCTTTCTCCAGTTGATCTTAGTCGGTCTCAATTCTGCAGACACCCCACTGCGTTCCAATGTTACAGTTTCCCTGCAACTACAGAGAAATGCTGCTTGCATCAAAGGTGGATGCATGCAGGAATCTCAAGCAGTCATGTGCAGGATTCTTTTGTTTTTCTTGGAGCGCCATCAGTGACAACAGATCATTGCTTTCCCCAAAGATCACTACACAGTGAGACCAGTGGTGTGATGGCTTCCTTTGTCCATTTATCTATGGTAGCTGTTACTGCTCATGCTGACTACCCAGTTCTTCTTTGGCTGATGTGGAAAACATACACCACATGTGCGCCAGTGTATTTTTTCAAGACAGGCCTGCAATGGAGGCTGTAATAATTCCAGTGTTAAAACACACTTTTGACAGTGTAATATGTTTTTATTAGATCTTTACAAACTCTAACACATTTCACCAGGTAAAGAAAATCGTTCATGACACACCATAAGGGTGTAATCACACTTTATGATACAGTATGAAGCCTGGTATGACATGTTTTTATAGACTGTGTCCACTTGTCAAGTTGTCATGACAGACACAGGTAGAGCAATGTCGACAAAGTGCTGAAGTGACATAATTAACTGAATGACACTCTACTTGACATTCATAAAGACCAACTAATGCTCATGTCAGTTTTCATAAAAAAGTAATGACACTGTAATGTCAGCCTTATTCACACCTCATTAGATTAAAGTATTTCAGGTTGAATCCATTTGGAAAATGGCAAAACTAGACGGATGGCACACAGTTATGAATGATAGCACGGGTAGCAAAAGTGTGATGCAACACATGCTGATGTGTCCGAAGTGACATCTTCACAGACTTCTTTATTCATGTCATGAGCAACTGTCATATGATGTGACTTTGGATCTCCGTGCTTTTCATGAGTAACATCAAAGTGGCACTAACTGGTTTATGTAACACGGAGAGTGACTCATAATATCACAGGACACAGAAAAACATGAAATTTACTTATTACCAAAAAAGTCCAGAGAAGCTTGTATTTCAGGCCTATTCAATTAGCAGCCCGCGGGCCAAATGCAGCCCAGAAGCAACCTCTGAGTGGCCCAGGCAAGGATTGGGACGGAGACCCCGTATCAAATGGCCCGAGGCAAATTTAATCAAGACCGCAGTAATAATAAGCTCCGCCGTAATCAGCTCTTATCGTTACTTTATAAAGTTTTGGTTTCATTTATCATCATGCTGTAGCCTCTCTCCTGCTCTCTGTCAGTTCTGACCTCCTCCTCACAGCACACACACACTCAGACACACACACAAACACATGAACACAACAAAGTGAAGTCAAACAACAGCAGAGAGGCCGCAGTGCAGATGGAGGAAGCATACCTTCAAAATTACCATAGTTGGCGACAACTGCGCTTGTTACTGTGAGCAAGTGCAATAAAACCTTCACTAGTAAAAAGCCAATACTTTATCTATACATATGTTCAGCATGTAGAAAGCCATATTTCAATCTGTTCTGAAAATGTGGCCCATTAACATTTTCTATTTTCTTTAAGATATTTTTGTGGGCATTTTGCCTTTAATGCACAGGACAGGTAAGTGTGAAAGGGGGAGAGAGAGAAGGGGGATGACATGCAGCAAAGGGCCACAGGCTGGATTCGAACCTGGGCCGCTGCGGCAACAGCCTTGTACATGGGCCACCTGCTCTACCCACTAAGCCACCGACACCCCAACATTTTCTAGTTTTAATATCTGGCCCATTTGAATTTGTAATTGAACAGCCCTGTTGTATTTGCTAAAAAAAACTCACATAAGAACTTCATTTTTGGTGCCTGTCATTCTAATACTTTAAAACTAAAATGAAATGGTGTCAGATTCATGACATTGGGTCTGTGAAACCTGTTAAAGCCTTTTGTATAATAAAAAAAGACATTCTAATACTAGTGTCATTGATAAAGAAAGCATTTTTCCCCGCTTTTCTTCCTGGAGAATACCTGCTTTATGATCTCTGCTCAGGCCAGTTTCACTTCCATTATCTGAATGGTGCCATTTTCAAAAAGCACACTGTTATCAGGGCACTTAGAGATTCTTATAGATAATGGGCACTCACAGACAGTAGCTCGGGATAAAAGGAACATAAAGCAAACTTGAGGTGAAAACTTTCAAACACTGAAATGGAACTCAGACCCACCTCAGTGATAACACTATCAAGGCAAGTTTAAAGTCTGATATGACTTTTAAACATTCAGCAACACCTAAATCCACAATTCAACAGCAGAAGTGAGAGCAGGTATGCAAGGTAAAGAGAAACGTTTATGCCTTATTCTTAGAGATGCATTGATTGTAATTTTTTGGCCGACTTTGATCTTTTTAACGACTTCTCTGCCAGTTCTGATTCCAGTTTTCTTTCTTTTTAAGAACTATCAGCAAACATATTTGAAACTTTTCTTCAAAGTCATTGGAAACTTCATAGGCTATATGATAGCAAAGATGAGCGTTTCGTCAAGCATCCACAAAAATATGAGTGAAAATAAATGCTATGTTATACCTCCCAGGCTAAGAAGCTAAACCTGAATTGTACCCGAAAGGATTTACTTTTAAACCTGTTTAAGTTTAAATTCTTCTGTTCTGTTGCATCAAACTTAAAAACTCGCCTAAAATAAAGGAAAAATACATTTAAATCTCAGTTTAGTTTTCACTCTCAAAATAGATTAAGATTAAGGGCCACCTGTCAAACATGGTGGTGACAGAAACGCAGCTCTACCACCAACGCTATTTGGCAATATTGTTCCATTAGTTTGGTAAATAAGTTTTTCTCAAAGAAGAAAAACATTTGAGCCTCTCTGCCAAGCCACCTTTTAAGTTTTTAGCTAGCTAGCAACAATATAACATTTGTTGTCATGGAAAAGGAGCCGTTAAAACAGTTAACACCCCACCACCACCACCACCACCACTCTTTTATAGTCAGTAGGAGCTGACAGCATGCTGATAATTTATGTACTTATTTTTTTTTTTGTTAATTTATTTATTGTTTTAATTTTGATATGACACACAACTTGGCTTTACTAAACCAAGTCTAATTTTCAGTGGTGCAACAACTGAAGCTTACTTTTGAATCTGGATTTACTCATTTACAACCTAGTTTTACTAAACTCTAATTAGTGCTAATCTTAGGATTTATTAATTTTTGTTGGTGCAACCTAGCCTATGTGTTTAAGCATCTCCCATGCTCTTACAGAAAACAGTAAGCATTAGCTTTGCTATGCAACAATTGAGCTATTTATCTGCTCCATGATTAACACAAATTTGGGTGGTATACCCCAGTCTGCAAGCTTCATACAGTAAAGAAGCTTTCAAACAGTGTGCAGAATGCATGAGAATGAATTATAACTTTTGAGAATGGATTGCAGCGGCTTTGACTAGTCAGTCACTATCTGTGCTGCTGTTTGCGATGTGAACAATCCTGACGAGAATGAACGTAAATGTAATCGGCATGTGATCTACTATAGCTGAGACTAACAGGCTGGTCACCTTCATGGCTGATCAAGCTGAATCGATACTTGTCACCAGCCAATTGATGGATGCATCTCCACTTATTAAGGAAGCACAATAAAATCGGCATTTCACTGATATCAGCCAATATTGGCAAGCATGCTTTTTCTTATTTTGAACAATTAATGAGTATTACTTTCATCTAAAAGCATTGTATTTCATGTCTCCAACTGCTGGTGGGCCATCATGTTAAGAGTATGCACACATAATCTGATTTTAATTCCACTACAGAAGAGACTTGATGATCACTAAAATTAGCTGGTGAAAAAAGTGGATATATCTATACCAGTATCAGTTATCAGCTAGATAAGTTTTTATTAATCAGCATATCAAATATCGACAAAAAAATACAACATCATGCATCCCTACAATTTATCTTATTCCCTAACAATGTAATCCAAGCAACCTACAGTATGTTTCTTTCATTTGATCTTCAGCACTGTAATAAGCAAGTGGCACTCCTAAATAATCCTCACTATGTGATTTATTTATACGGCAGGTATTTTCAGTGTTGTCATTTCAGCAACCTCATAAGGATTTAGTGATTTAAGTTTAAAAATTGAAACTGATGTAGAGTCCTGTACATATATACAGCTCTGTTATCTGTACGAGCAGATGGACCGGAAAATAGTCCTGAAAGTGAAAAATTCAATCAAAAAATGTGCCTTTGGTAAAGTAGTGGGTGTTTCAATATTTGCACTACCTAAGTTGTATTTGATTTTTTCATGTCAGTTCCTAAACCAAACATTAAAGGAAAGACCTTGTTTGCAAATCAAGAAGGGTGCACTTTTTCCATGAAGACTCTTATAGAAATAAGGAGACAGACATGCCTATCTCTTCGTGATTACACAAGCATGAGTTTTATCCACTACACAATCCAATCAACCGTGTTCCCTGTGTTGCTGCTGCTGTACAGACTTAACATTGTAAATTGTAGTCAGTGCCGGAAATGCATCCGAGGCTCGTGTCATTCTGTGAAGTGATTTCAAGTTGATTGCCACCCCCCAAAACGCATCATGTCACCACCTCAGCTTTCTCATTTCCCCTCAGACCCTCTTCCTTCTTCCTCTACTCTTCCCTATCTCTCCCTCTGGACACTTCAGGCCTTTTCCATTTTCTGCTTCTGTTTCTAGAGTCACTCTGAGGGTCCCCCCCCCCCCCCCCTCCAGAACACCTCCACCCTAATTTCCACCAACACACTGAGTCCTGTGAGCCATTAGTCTGCACCCTCCTGCGTGCCTCTCTCTTCTCAACCTCTTTGCCTTCACTGTCGCTCAACTCCTTGATCCCCAGCCCAACCACCCCACCCCTGTCCCTTTTCTCCTTGGCACTTTGGCTGTCAGCGTTCACTCCATTCTCTCCTCTTTCACCCACCTGCCGGGCCTGTCCACTCATTATATGGCCCACCAACCCCTCCTTATCATCTCCTCCTCTCCTCCCCTGATGTATTCTCTCTCCTGTCTCTCTCCAGGCCACTTTCTCAATGGCAGCTACTGCTCTTTTGAGGAGGGCGAGTGCAGCTGGCAGTCAATAACGGGCCGTGGTGCCTCCTGGAGAAGACTCCAGTCGCCAGCCAAGGCTACTAGACAGAGCTGCCCATCATCAGGTTGCTTACACACATCACTTACAACATCACGAGCACTATTCCAATCAGATGATGACACTTGCATGCCCTTCAAAATGTGTTTACAGTGATGTTAATGCCTCATTAAAATGGACTTCAAAGAGGCAGATTTTAAGCCACGATCTTGAATATTTGAGTCTAACAGTTTGTAAATGTAGAGACATAACCAAAATCTCTGATGTGTCAGACACAGACGTGTTGTCTTGTTCAGAGCTCAGTGCACCGCTACAAATAGAATCCCACTGGGTGTAAAAGCTCCAGCATGTAGACTCTGAGTCCTACATCTGCAGTTCATCGTCAGTGCAGTGACTCGAGTGTGTCTCTCGATGAGGATTTAAAGCCTTGGTTTGCTGAGGCTTGTTTTTGTTCTCAACTATTTACAGACGTTTCAGAGGTAGTGTGATGAGACTATAAATGGAAGACTGTAATTTTAAACCATATTTGGTGATTTTATATACTTACTACTTACTTACTTACTTACTTTCTCTGACGTTCTTTGAGAATTCATTCGACAAACCTTCAGTCAGATCAGCTATACATCAAATATAGCAACGGGAGGACTGATCAAATATGCCAACAGCTTACTATGGCTCCAATCACATTTCAAAACCTCCATCTGCATTGTCAGTTTCATATTCCTTTCTTCTTTGGCTTTAATGTGTGTGTTTGTGTGTTGAAGGTGCGACATTCAGTGTGGAAGGAGGTCAGACCAAAGGCCAGCGTAGCTCTGCAATACTGAGAAGTCCTCTCTTCCCCCCTCCTCTAAGAAACTCCCCATGCACGGTGAGCAAAGTATAGTGTGTTTTCTCCGCAGGGAAACTATAATCTTCACTCTCTGACACTCACATACAAACACACTATCAGATCTCTGCCCCATCCCCCCTCAGCTCCTGTTACTACGTCTGTCAAGCTGTCTGTTTTCACAAGGCAGCACATATGCAGTTTTCAATGATATCGTGCCAGATTTGCCACTCTGATTATTAGCGCCTTGGCTTTCACACAGTGAATGTTCCAGTTCTGAACAGTCATATTTTTAAACTGTAACCCTAAAATAATAATACCGACTTGCTGATGACATGCTCCTTGCCTCTGGAAATAACACTGACAGTAAGTTAGTGAGCAAGTTATGCTGTCGTTTACAGCTTACGTTAGAGGAGGTAGACATACTGTTCAATCAACTCCTTACACCGTGTTCACGCTGGACGCAGGCTGCCCTGGTGTGCCAACTGTGAAGCAAGAAGTCGTCTAGCTGCTCACACCAAAAGCCATTTCTCTGCGCCGGTCAGCAAGCTTTTCTGCTCTTCTGCTCTTTTCTAAACACACGGAGAGCTCTGTTTGTGTATGTCTATGTGTGTGTGTGTGTGTGTGTGTGTGTGTGTGTGTGTGTGTGTGCGCACACGCGCGCGCGCGATGCATATTTTATGCTTTATAAGAATCGGATCATTTATATTATATATGATATATCCTCTATATTGTTCATGGTAGATTGTTTTTCTTGCCACATTTGCTCACAGCTCATGGACAAAATAGACCAGATTTGCTGCAGATCGTGAGCCATCAATGGAGCTCAGGGCCGCAGCATCTCCAGTGTGAACAGCCCAACCTGTTAATATCGGCACCTACAGGAAGCATGCAGCTGCTTGCTTTGAAGTGACTACACGTCCAGTGTGAACCCAGCATTACGCTTTAGCATGTTTGTTCCTGGTTTTGGAAAGCACTCTCCAAGCTCTTTAGATGCAGATCATCACTCTCACTACAGTCCCATGCACACCACGCTACTTCAACTATGAATGTAACAGCATAAATATTTTCTTACATAAAATATGAATACCTCTGTGTGTGTGCCCAGTTGACTGTTGGCTCCTCTTCCCCGAACAGCGACCGTCCTCGGCAAGTAGGCACGACAGCAACCGCCAAGCTTTAGATTTCTCTGCTTTGTGCTCCACTGGTCACCAGGAATAAACACAGACACTTGCTCAGAGTAATTGGTCACTTGCCATATGACAGCTCATATTAAAAAAACACTGAGATCATTAACACATTTGAAATGTACCGTGGGCTATGTGTTGACATTTAGAGTGTAAAAAAAAAAGAGCAGATATGGCATAGAATGCCATTTAGTTTCATTTTTCAGCAGTGTTTTTCACTAACAGTTTTTGTTGTTGCTGCTGCAGGAGTAGAAAACCTAATGAATTACTTACTGAATCATTTGATATGTTAATTGCTCTCAGAAAAACAGCTCAATAATCAAATGATAATGTGCCAAGACAGCAGGTTAACACTGTGCCATCTGCATTTCCTGAGAGATCCTAACAGACACAGAGGCTGACCTCGTCAATCGCAGATTGTATCTGCTGACCTAGTTGTGAAAATATTAGAGTTATGCATTATTTAGATCATGAAGCTCATAGAGCAGGTCTCCAGTGGGAGGAGGAGTTGTGTACTCGAAGTCTTGATTGATGCTGTTGCATCCAGCATTTAGAGTTATTTTAGTTATTTCAATATGACTCAGCACAGCGACCTTTGGCCCTCTGCATGTGTACGTAAAACATTCAGAGGCATGGTGTGATTGGAGGTGAGCGAAGCTGACACAGAAGGGAAGGATGGAGGTGAGAAGGTGAAGGAAAGGTCAGAAGGTCGGAAAACAAGATAATAAGAGGGACTGAGGGGGAAATAAAGTTAGTCTCCATGAGTGAAACACACAAAGGAACTGACTGCAAGTAAGACAGAGAGAAAAACAGGAAAAGAGAAGATAAAAATATAAGAGGTGAAGTTTGCTGCTTCTCAGGTGTGAATTAAAGTGTCTGATATTTGTGGACAGCAGTGGAGGCAGCACTGCACCATCGCAGACTTTGCCTCCAGCTTGTTGGCACACCGCCAAAGATTAGCCATGATTCCAGATTAACACCCTAAATCCTTCTCTCTACACTGAACCGCTGCTGTTCAATCTAGCCTCTCCGCTCTTGGACAACTATGTTGGGGATATTAGTTTTGGGTATTAGCTACAGCCCACGTTCACTTTCATGTCGTGCCCAGCACGCGCTGTGCAGTGCCTGTAATCTTGATGTTTAAACGGTCACCATGTGGTCCCGTGGTTTACGATAAGGACCACAACCTGCTGTCGACAAGCACAGTGCAAGCACTCGACATGAGAAGCATTGAATTCAGTTGTCTGGGTAGTGTCGCATGTACGTTTACTGTTCATCAGGCTAAAGCCAGCATCTGTTCCACTTAAATGTTGAAGCAAGAATTATGTTCTTGGCTCCAGTGAAATGCTGTAGAGGGACATGGTCACATCCCCTTGCTTGTTAGCAAGCTTTAGAGTCAGACTTCCTTTTACTATTTAATTCCTGCTACGGCCTGTGTGTTGTTTAATTTGAAGCAGGTTTACACCCACCATGTCCCTCCTGGAAAGAGTGAAATGAGATTGATTTGTGCTGGAGCATGCAGGAGCAGTGCAGATAGCAAAATAACCCAAATCATGATCCTGGTTGAATTCTATTAATCTTAGAATAATTAGAACCGAACAGATGGCTGTTGCTGATTGAGCTCAATGCAATTTAAGTGCATCCCTTCCTTCACTGATAACACACTTGGATGGTTTTCTTCAATTTGAAAATATTCAAAGGAAGTTAAAGTTGCTGTGGTATATTATATGCTGTCTTTTTTTCTCAACATGTACCTCAAAAAATCAACACCCTTGATGTGATTTTTGTCTTATTTTGTTTTTAGTGCATTATATTAAATTCTGATTTAATCGCAGTGATCATTCGAAACTTATTTCAACAGGTGCGATTCTGGCTGTGTTCTGGAGGCTTGCAGCGGGGGTCTTTGTCTGTGTGGATAGCTGAGAACAATACAGGCCCTGAGGTACAGCGCAGACTGTGGCATTCAGCCAGCGAGCCAAAACCTGAACGGGGCTGGAAACTCGTCATACTTCCCCTTTACGGGCTGGCAGACTGGTACGACAGACACTCACCTGTTTCAACACCCAACAGGCAGTTTAATTATATCAAGCAACATGTTTGGACAGTCTGAAAGCATCAAACTGGCACTTTGATGTGTTTAAGAGGAGACAAATGATCTGCAAACCTCCAACACGCTCACACAAATACTTAAGTGCTCCGGCAGGAAAGGAAGTCTTATGAAACAGAACCAAGAAGCTCATCTTCCTTCTTTTCCCCTCTCGTAATTGCAGATTTACAACATTTACATTCCATTTTCCGGGAAATGTTATATCCCTGCAAAATTAATAAATCCCATAGGGACTTATGCTATGGACCTGCCATGTGTGCAGTTCAACAAAATACGCTCCTCTCTTTTTATTCCTCTTTTCCGTGCAAAGAGAATAGAAATCAATACACATGCCTCAACCCACCCTATATGCCTTCCAATTAGCTTTGGCCTTGATTTCCCCTTTGAAAAAAAGAGAAATTAAAACAAACTAGAGTAAAGCAAGAAAAAAGAGAACCCCCAGAAAAGGCATTTCATCTCTGTTTGCCTGACTGGGGGTTTCTTTGCCATTCGAGGTTGGATAATCCTGCTCCCCTGAGAGTGATTAATTTTTGATTCCTGGGTTATGTAGTCAGCTGTGCTCATGCTCTTAATTAGAATGTCATGTCCGTAACCACGAGGTGAACCTGCCAGTCTCTGTGCAGTGACCTTTGTAGAGCTTAAATAGAATCAGAAATACAGCCTGAAGTGCAGACAAAAGTCAGGACGTAACAGACAGTATATGTAGACTCTGAATGTCAGTGTTTTTTGGTAGGAGAACCTGGGGGCTGACAGCAAGAATGGAGATATGGTACGACTACCATCAAGTTTAAGCAACATATTGACTTGTTAAATGTTAAAATTGACATATACAAGCCTCCTATGTGAACGACTGATAGTGTTGGATTTAGAAGTCATATGTACTGGAGGTTATGTTACTGTCAGTTACAGCTATAGAGGGCAGCCTGATCACCTCTTGTGAACATCACTGAAAACAGTTAACAAAATGAAGAGATGCTTATAAAACTCTGCCATAACAAAACAATTATCCTTTAGTGAAAAAATTTAATTAGCTCTACAGTACTTAAAGGGGTCGGTTGTGCTCATTTAAGGTTCACACTTGTATTTAAGGTTTTCTGCTACAACATGTTTACAAGCTTTAATGTTAAAAAAAACACTTTTATTTTCCTCAGACTTTCTGTGCTGGAACACCTTATGTTCACCACTGTCTGAAATGTTTTGTTTTAGAGCCTGTCTCTTCAACACATTCTCACTCCGCCCATGTCACATTTTGGCGTTTGGTCATGGACTTTCCACGTCCACTTATGATGTGCAACGTACCCTGGTTGCGTTGGTTGTCGACATTCTGGGACGCCGTGTCAACTTCTGTCTGTTACATGCATTTTCTGTTTTCAAAATACACTTCCATTTCACAGGAAATGTACAGTTTGTATACAGTCTCTTGTGCACTACATCCGTACAACACCGCATATTGACATGCGTGGTTAGGTTTTGCCAACACTCTCATATGGTTGGGTTTAGCAACAAAAGTACAGGGTTGTGTTTAGGAAAAAAACGAACAGGGTCTGGCTTTACAATCTTACAGGAAGCAAATTCCATCCTCCAGGCAGAAAGTTGGTGGTTGTTTGACCCATCCGCCACCTCTCCTGCCTGCCCTACTGTCCCGCTGTGTAGCCTCCTGATGCTGCCGGGCGCCATTAAACAATAACGATTTGTTTTCAACAACTTTGGAGTGAGACCGTGTTGTTCTTTTTAAGCCCCCCTCCCGAAAAGGTCCATTCATTGTTTCTGGGTACTCCACATCTTGGTGTCTCTGCTCCATCATTGCAGCCAGGGAATTATTGTAACCAAGAATAGTGGCACTTTCTACCATGAAAATCACCAGTGATAGCTTTTAAACCAAAATCTTCACAACTGGAAATGCTCCAGCAGGAATATGATCCAAAATTGGGGAGAAATTAAAAACACTGGCAACAAAAATGAGAGGTTTCTGTGACTTTAGCATGAAGCTACATGTAGCAGTGCACTTGCAGCCAGGGAATGACGGTGTACAGCGACACTTCTACCATTACAAATCAACAATAAAAGCTTTTAAACACAACTGGAAATGTTCCAGCAGGAATATGGTCTGATGTTGTGGAGAAATTTACAACATCAGCAACCAAGTTTACATGTTTCCCTGACATTAGCATGTGGCTACATGTAGCAGTGTACGCAATGTAAATCCTTACAGTAGTGTGCCTGGAGCAGATGAACATCTGTCACAGGCTGAAGTCAGCTTGTCTCTAAAGTAGGAAAAAATCTTTGAAGAAACGGTCTGAAGCCTGAGGTTTTTGCTTACAGAGATTACTTTTACATATGTTTACCTCATAATTTGAATTTTTGGCAACAATAAATCGAAACATCCAACATTGTAAATTATATATATGTGACAGAAAAAAAGCAGAATAGGTCCCAGGTAAAGAAATGGTTTGAAACTTTAGAAAATATCCTAATTGCTCTCTTGCCTGAGAGTGAGATGAGGAGATGAACACCACTCTTTCATCAGTATGCTAAATATGAAGTTGGAGTGAGCAGCCAGGTAGCTTAGCTTAACGTTAAGACTTGAGAAATTCCGTATTTTCATAGCTAATCAAATAAAAGAAGATGTGTTAATTAGTGAGGTTTAGAGGAGCTGGCAGGTGGATTTTGTTATCATCAGGCAGTGCCAGACTAGCTATTACCTGCCATTTTCACTCTCCCTAATAAGCTAAGCTAACGTGCTGCTGGCTGTAGCTTCATATTTACCGTACAGACAGGGTGGTATCAATACACAGATGTAACTCTCAGCAAGAAGGCAAACATTTCCCAAAATGCTACACTATTCCCTTCCAAGGTTTTGAATGCAGAAGTCATGTTTGTGTAACCTTCCCCGCTTGAATTATTTTGTGCATGAATGTATTGGATTTGGAACCCAACAATATGTTTCATCCCTCAGGAAATTTAACCGTTTTTCTGTATGTGCTGAAAGAGCCAACAATTCCTAACAGTGCAGACAGAGCTGTCATAAGGCGTACAATACACACCCTCCAAAGCCAAAACTCAATGACATTCTTCTTAAAGCACTATAAATTCTTCTTCACATCCTTTCAGTCAGAAGCTATCCAACCATTCACAGCTTGTGAGGTAGTTAAAACACCTCTGTCCCTCCGTAGGTTTTGGCTGCAGTTCAGCACAGAAGATGGACCTGGACCCGGTTCAGCCATCTCTATTGACAACATCTCTTTCAGTATGGACTGCTTCCTGGCATGTGAGTACTGAAAAAATGTTGAGTCTTTCTTTTCCCACTCTTACTCCATCAGACCTTGGTTGATTTAATGGAATTGTTTGACTGATAGCCTGATTGATTGATCATGACAAGCACAAAAGGGGGAATTGCGGTGAAAGGTGTAAATTCTTTTTACGGACTCGAGAGAGACTTCAGTAAACATTCAAAGTGACCGAAGCAATTAAATTAATAATCAATACAGGTCTGCCCTGTGTTCATGTTTTGCAGAGATAAGATTCGAGTGGCAGTTTTGTACATTTTGGAGCATTCATCAAGGCCTCACTTATCCATGATTTATTCATTTCAAATCCCTTGACATAGCCATAATACAGTACGGAGAACTTTTTGCAGTTCTCAGTGAAGACTATTAAAATAAAATCTCTACCAAGTCCTTTGCACATCTATTACTCCCTTAGAAATGATATCCCTATTAAAGATCTCCTGCAGCTTTGCATGGAGATACATTGACAAAACTTTATGGAAATGATATATAATCTTACATTCTTTTAGCACACTTTCTTTCAGAACCTTTTATGTGTCTTGAAATGTCAGAACAGTTCAAATCTGCCATAATATGGCTTGCTGATTGATAAGGGCTTACAGTATGTTCCAATGTAGTGCAGGCTTATAAAGGTCAAGCCTCACATCACCTTTCCACATATTTTTGTGTTATAATTCAGATGGTTTATGAGAATAAAAACAGGAGTAAGATGACAACCGAGTCTGGCATCAGGAGAATGAAAGGTTAGGAGTTCACCGCCTCCCTCCATCTCTGCCTATCCAGAGGAACCTGTTTGAGCTGTGAGAGGAATAATAATGTTGTACCTGTGTATAGCTCTGACAACTGGAACAGTGTTAAAATAAAGCAGTGTTAACTGACTACACCCTGGCTAAAAATTTGACTCAAGAGGCAGGGTCACGGGGTCACCCTCTGACGCAGTCTGACTTTTTCTTGCTTCCACTTGATGCATTGTGATGAAGGGTAGATTATAAAATACTTTTTTTCTACGGTGAGAAGGTCATCCTCACGACTTCCTGATGACTAATTCCCCTGACGTTTAAATGGAAGTTTAAACTTAGACTGGTTGACTAAGCTGAAAGTAAGATAACACAGAAACAGTCAACCATTGATGATCAGAGCCGGTGGTTAGTCTTGCATGTTGATCCAAACTATTCCCACTTCCCTCTGGGTAGCGACTACTAGGTGTGGACTAGAGATGGTAACCATCAATCAATCAATCAATCAATTTTATTTATAAAGCCCAATATCACAAATCACAATTTGCCTCACAGGGCTTTACAGCATACGACATCCCTCTGTCCTTATGACCCTCGCAGCGGATAAGGAAAAACTCCCCCCAAAAAACCCTTTAACGGGG
>NC_065519.1:26872071-26917829 GCF_006386435.1 Epinephelus moara | reverse complement strand
TTAATCTGAGAGACAGTGGAGCACAAAGGCTCCGGAGAAGAAGCCGAGTTAGTGACATCCAGAATGGCCGAGTTAGTAACAACATTTAAATTGACAGTGTACTAATTGCCCACACTCCAAGTCGTCTCTGCAATTAAAGATAAAATGTTGAAAGCTTTAATTAGAGCTATTTAAACTAGTTGTTTAGATAGCAGATTATTTTCAATTGTAAAATAAGAAATGGCGAATGTGACTGTCGCACAGTCTATTCTGTGCTCACCTTTAGATGATGTTTTTGATGAATTTATTCATCGACCGCTGATATGATCTCAACTCTTCTGCCCAAACTGTAAAATACAATCAGATAACGTGAGTTCATCAAATGAATATGAGAAATTGCTGTGTGTCTAGGCTGCAGCAGATCGCCCTGTATCAACACTGGCTTATTGGGTCAGAGCCTCTTTACTTAAAGAGATGACATTTTCCAGGAGATATTTGCGCACCAATTTGTGTTTTATGTCCTCCCAAGCAGCCGCAGCACTGGTATGCCAACTCTAAAGAATCATCTATCCTCCGCTTCGCTCACTCTCCAGATGGCAAGTTCTTAATCTAGGCCAGGTATCCATTACAGTACATACAGCCACTCTTGACACAGTCACTTTTTATCGCCTATCAATCAGACCCAACTGAAGGGAGATGCTGAAGCTCAGCAAAATGCGTCGTTTCCAAGAGTGATCACTGTGAGTGATTAGCATGATGGATCCCTGAGTATCATGACACACCCCTGTAATATGATTCAGTGGGAAAACATACTGCAAGCACATTATGCAGGGAACCAGCCATCCGTGGCCTTTTCTCTTGGCTTTAGTGTGATGTATAGTTTGGCATGCACATGTGTTTGATGATGCATCCATTGCCCTTCAGGTGTTGGACCTGGCTGTCGGTTTTATTATTTTATCTTCACCAGCAACAGTGCATTAGTTTATTGTGTCAGACAGCACCAGAGGTTCATTCTGTTGTCTCTGCCCTGCACCGCCACCACTTCTTTTCCCACGTACAGAGCTGCTTCTATGCAGCATGAGCATCACTTTGTGAATGTGCCACTTCAGTAGCTGGTCCTTGACATCACTGGATAGTCAATACATCACTCCTCAGAAGGTTTAGAATAAGATTTGGATGGAAGTGAGTGGATTTTGCTCAAACTGTCTTTTAATCACACACAGCCATACACAAAGGATTCTATCCATGTATAATAGCAGGTTCATTTTGTTCTTTCCTTTAGTTATTTTGTCTTTTAGTTTTTCTTCCAATTATGTGCTGATGGGTTGGTCGGCTGTTGAGTCTGTGTTATCTGTCATGGTAACCTGTGTATTACAATTATGCATTACTGAAATGTATTTGTTTCACTAATTATTACCTGCACCTGAGGGTGTTGAGAAACATAGAGACACACCATGGACCAGTAAGTACAGATGCTCCAGAGTCCTCAGCGTATTCACAGTGATGACATACTGTATAGTAGTAGGGCTAATTAAAAGCAGTTTATTCAGATATAGTCTCTCCCAGGGTTATTAGTCGCCTTTACATATGGATTTTACAGAGAAGCAGTGGCCACCGATGCATTTATCTCTGGGGGGCTTTACCAAAAGTCAAGCCAACATGTATTAAGGTATCACATGAGTGTAAATGAAAAGGTCTTTGGTTTTATGTACTGAGCTGAATGAACATTTGTTATACTGAAACTATATGTTTATGTTTTATTCTGTTGAAGTAAATTTTGAATATTGGTCTGAAGGCCAAACTGCAGTTACATCATACAGTTGCATGATGTGAGCAACTTTGAAATAAATTTGGGTGCATGATATATAAAGACACATTGTTTGCTGGTGCCCGGAGGCTGTTACAATCTTTTGGGGTATAAAAGTATAGGAATAATATTATATATCATATCATATTACATTCTTGTAATTCTAGCCTTGAGAAAACATACCACATACTGTACATTTCTTTGCTGTGTGGCAGCTCAGCCTTTGAGTCCCACGTTCCCATACGGAAGAATACCGACTGTTACTATGATATGTCTGTGGTGTGGATATTTCTCTTCTATTTTTCTGGCTGGCCTCTGGTGGGCTTCAGGCAGCTTACGGCGCCCTGCTAATGAACGGTGACAGCCACGCCGGCTGTTGCCCTGCCCTCTGGTTCACGCTGCTCTGTGGTGGACCTGCTGAGCCCCTCTCCTGCTGCAGCAGCATACCAATGCTGTGTGCTCCAGCTCTGTCTGTTCCATAGCCCCGCTGTAACGTGTTTCCCTCATGCTCAGAATAACAATGTGGTGAGCCTTATTAGCGACTTTGTAGAAGATACAAAAAGTTGCTGAACTTGTTGTGTGAACACATCTAAGGGTATTACTTACAGAGACAGACTGCCCGCCCAAGCAATCAAACACATCGCGGTCATTCGTGTGCTGTATGTGATCCATCAAATCTGCACATAAACTCTATCTGTATCAAAGCTCCCTAGCAGTGGAGACTTAGACGATCATATTTATTTGAGGATTACAGGGCTAGGGAATGAGCTATTGATTTTCTAGCTGGCAGATTTTAAGTAAGCAGTGCTGAGGGGTTTTTTTTAGTTTTGAGGACAAAATTACAAGATTTTGTTTTACTCAGAGAAAGTTCCTGCAGAGACCGCAAGCTGAAGAAGTTTGATTAAAACAGCCTTTTAATGATATATATCACCCAGAGGACCATCGCTGTAGTTTCAGCTCAAGCCCAAATGATATTAATGTCAACTTGTTTGCTCTGAGTCAAAGCAGGTTTTCTCGGACCAAATGGAACAGCGCCACACAGTTGCTTTTCTAAACCTTTCAGCTGTTGAGGGAGCCCCCTGCCATATTGTCATAAACGGTGAGCCTTCAGCCTGAGGTGACAGGGGAGCCGGGATGGAGAAGAGGGAGTGTTTTTGCGGTAAAATGATTACAGAGATAAAGATGAAAAGTCTTGCGCCTGTCCCCTGACACCTCCAGAATGATGGTGGGAAAAGCAGGGATGATTTGTTTTCACCAAGGAGCTAAATGACACTATGTGGGCAACCCATTGGCCCTTCACAATTAGGGAAACTTGCAGTTGAATTTCCGCTTGAAATTCAGCTCACTCGACTCCTTTCTTGAGGTTTGGAAACAACACCTGCTCATTGATTGGTTTATGCTGTTATCTGAAGCTACAACTTTTTAGTCCAGGAGTACTTGTGGCTTAGAAGAGCAAAAGAAGTGAAAGAAAATACTCTTGTGAAACCTTTAAATCATCCTTTGCTGCTGTTTGCCATCCAGGACAACCCTATGGAGAATAGCAGGCAGCCACAGTGTAAACAAACTGCATGCTATTCTGTTGCTCTATAAGACAGGCTAGTGTACAACTAGAAACCTTTTTTCTCTCCCCGTATGAAATGCAAATAGGCCCTGGAACCATGTAATCTTCCTCTCAACAGTCTATTCCATATGCAGAACAGAAATAGAGCTTAATATACGGGTCTTACACACATATCATTTACAGTACATTGTTTGCATGCCTCAAGTATCTACACTGAGCACATGGGAAGTGTTTAATGACTATAAGGGAAGCCCTTATTGGTGTGGATGGGCTGAATCATTGTGATGCTTAGTGATTTCTATTTTTCTAAAGGCAGCTAGGCTGTGTAGCCTCTTTAGATGGCATATACTGTATCCAGAGTAGTTATAGAAGTTATAAATCACAGGCACTACCAGCAGAATAGCAGCTGGTCAAGATCTGATTCCATGCCCTTGTTCGGTGTCATAGCTATTGCATGTTGGCAGCATTATCAGCTCTGCAAACCAGTGAGCCTTATCTGACTTCTCTGAGATAATCTCACATGCTCTGCTCTCATAGCAACCAAAAAGGCTCATCTGGTAACCATGCTTCATAGGGCTTTTTCTACAGAACACAGCATCAAAGACATGAGATGCAGGACAGAACTCTTGAGCAAAACACGGCCTTACTTTGGAAACAAAGTTAGAGTTGCAGAAACATTTATAGCAGCTAAGCCGAACATATCTGGGATGTGAGTGAAACCTTTGCCGAGCAGGAATGAAAAAAGTGCTCACATTTTATACACACTGTTAAAGGAAATTGCACACGCTCTGCAATTTCTTCAGTGATTCACCCGAGAAACCATAGGAACTCCTGCTTCTCCACCTCTACTGAAAACTAGAGGGAAAAGGTGACTGTTTTTCCATGTCAGCATCCAGCCATTATAGATGTTAAAATTAGTCTCCCCTACTGTAAAAGCTTTTTAAAAAAAGTTCCTCTATCTTGAACCGTAATATCCAATCAGCCACCATTTGCCTTGAAGACTTAATTCTAGGTGAGAATTTGAGGGGGGAGAGATCAAGGTACCAGCAAGCTTATGATCTCAGTCCTGGGAAAGCGGTGAGGCCGGAGGCTTGATTGATTGCAACAAAAACCCCTGACTGAATGTGCTTACCTATCAACTGTAGGGCCGGAAAGAGACGGGGAGAGATGGAGAGGAGCTGGATGTTATGCATTCCACTCCCTCTGTATAGCCATTGGTGGTGCAAATGAAAGAATGACCCCTGCTGGTGGTTCCACATTTTCTGTGCCAGTGAGGGGTCTGCAGCTACTGTGCTTTCACAGTTCTTCAATGTAACAGCAACAGGATTTCAATGCTGCATATGAAGAAAATAAAGTAAAGCCTTTTCAATAAATGCATTGTATTTCTCTCTTTTTAAGCCAACGGTGAGTTTCCACCAGTGGTCACCAGCTCCACCAGGCTGCCGTTTAGACCAAAGACTACGCCCCCGTCTTTTGGAAGCCCTTTGATGAACTTCCCCACCACAGATCCCGGTAAGTGTGAGCTTGAATACCTTGATACTGAAGGCATGAGTGATGCTCAG
The DNA here is from genome assembly GCF_006386435.1 of Epinephelus moara. Lineage (NCBI taxonomy): Eukaryota > Metazoa > Chordata > Actinopteri > Perciformes > Serranidae > Epinephelus > Epinephelus moara. The sequence goes on along the minus strand of NC_065519.1, from coordinate 26,912,920 downwards.
GTTGATGTCTTCCATCCTGGAGAGGAATATTTTCAATCTGATTCTCCTTGTCTTGTCTTCGTCTTTGCTGCACTCTCCTTCGCTCTCTCACTCACACTCACACTCACACACACGTATGCTTGCATGCATTAATGATTCACAATTACTCTACACATGCTGAGCAGGGCACCATACATGGGCTGCAACAAAGTAAGTGTGCCCCCTACTGGTCTGCACCACGTCCACATCTGAGCGAGTGCTGCAGAGATCTCCTTTGGCATTAAATGGAGCAGGACGGGCAGTTTTGAAGTCTAAAATCCTCCAATTTGTCTCCTGAGAATGTCAATGGAGCCACTTACAAAGACTTGACATTTTCCACCTTGCACTCTTCTCACTTCTCTGCTTCAAAAGGGTAAAGACAAGCAGAGATTCATTTCTATATTTATAGTCATAAGTTAGAGTTACTTTCATATCAAACCTGCTCTGTAACACATCTCTTCAGCTCGTAGCTTTGAAGTGCTCGAGATACACTGGACTTAGACATATTGGCCCCTACCGTTTTAAAGTAACACTGTCCGATAAATCTTTTTTGAGGCATACATTTCTTTAAATAGCTACTCCTTTATCTCAGAAATAATTTGCCACTACGCATGTCATGACATAGCACTCATACAAATGTTGAATGAGTGAGAACTTTGCCTCAGTTTCAGTGACTTTGAGGACTTATTTTCCAGTGCAAACAGATGATTGGTGTAGACAGTGTTCCCACACTCCAGGATTGTAATTGCATTCATCTATATCTTGTTTTCTCTCCCAGGCGGCATAAAAGGCTTTTATGACATTCATACGCTGTCAAAGCCCAGCAAATCAATTTTGTAGGGTGCAGAGGCTCGCCTTCGATTTGAAACTGGTTAGAAGAATCACACACACACTGTCGGCCCTGAAAGACCCACTGCTTTGCATCGCCAAGTTGTCCTTGAACACACGCAGAGCCAATATAGTACCTCTTGAGCCTACATGAGAAAAAGTAATTACTTAGTTGTCTATATTTTGTTATCCAAGGAATATATTGCTACGATGTACAAAACAAACAAGCCGACTTGGTTTTTATTTCATTATATGCTCAGAAGACAACTTGAAAATAGGTCTGAGTAAATGTTACAACAACAAAAAATGTTGTTTGACACTGGTGTTGACTGTTAGCTTGCGGTCTTTTCCTTGTAGCAAAACAAAGAGCAATTGCATTAAATGGGTGAAATCACTGGTTGTTTAAAGGGGAACTCCGTCAATTTTACACAAACTGTTTAAAGGTCTTGGGGAGTACCACTGCAGTTGTATAATGCTTTATGTGGCTCCAAAAGAGGCTGCACAGAGTCTGATAAATGTCTGCAAGTGATGTCACTTAGTCAGTGTCAGTTGAGTCTGAAGACTACAAGTTTGAAAATGAAAAAAAAAAAAAAAACTGCCTCTTATAGCCTGCTGCTCGTTTCTGCTTGAGACTCCATGCTGCACTGGGTGCTACTAGCATAGATCACTGTTGGCAGTGAGTTGCACTGTGGGTAATGTAGGTGCCGGCTTTGCCAAGGAGAAAGATTGTGTGGAGTAAGATATCTCTGCTTCTGCTGCATCGATTTTGATCCTGTCCGTCTATCAATAGTGAGTCTGACAATGCTATAATTAAATGTAATGTAGAGTAATGGTAAATGGGTGGAGCACTATGGCAAGCTCTTTTAACGTTTAATCAGTAGCAGTTGTTGATACCAACAATTGCTTTTTGACTGGTAAGAATTCCAAGCCAACATATCAATAGTGTGATTTCTACTTCTAGCAATTCTAATCTACAGCTCAGTTGTCACTGGTCATAAAGGTAATTGTTGATATTGATAATTTAATTCTTACTTGTGGCCATGCTCATTGTCAAATTCTACATATCTAAAATTCGAGTCTGGCTCGTCAAAAATTGATGTCTCGGCTTGGAATTTTAACTACTGAAAATGTAATTGCAGATATCTGATGGTGCTTTCACACCTGTAATTTGGTTCATTTGGTCTGCACCAGAAGAAAGAAATGATAATTGATGATTGTTGCATTTTAGCTCTGGTTTGGTTCCTGTTTACACTGGGTTTCTGCAAACAAACCAAGAGGAGTAAACATGAGGCTCTACTAATTGACAGGTTGATCGCACAGTTTGGCGTCATCAGGACTCACGTGAGGAAATCAAATTCACGTGACTGACAGAGGTTTATGCAATGCTTCTATAGTGTTTATACATATTTATGTCCTTTGGTGTCACAAAAAGCTCATAGAGAAATAACTGATGGGAGCATTAATAGTAGGCTATTGTTAGACTGCAAATCAATCGCAATCATTATGAATAATGACTCAGGGCTTCATACTGTGGGATGACTGTCACACTTTTTTAATGGACTTAAGGAACAGAGAAAGCACACAGAGGTCTTAACAGCTTTTTAATGACGGAAAATACCCTCACTGGTGTGCATATGTGTTACCATGGTTACATGTATGCATTAGCATGAATAGGTTATGGGATATACAGGGCATTTATCAAGATCAATTATGAGATTGCAGACAGATTTCACGATTAGCAGATGGATCTATTATTGGTGTGGCTGTTGAAATCATGCTACAATCATAATATCTGCTGTCAGCAGCCACACCAATAATAGATCCACCACAAATGGACCACAGCAGAGTCCGTTTGGAAGCAGGTCGACACCCACCTTTTGGAGCAGACTGGGTTCGGTTGTTTGGTCTGCAGCAGGGTTCGATTGCCAGCTTGCACACCAGCCAAAATGAACAGTACTAACCACGGTTTGGATAAAGCGGACCTGAGTTAGTTTTAACCGAACCAAATAGGTTAGGTGTGAAAGCACCATCAAATAAAATTTTAGCCAGTTAAATATTATTTCATACCAGTAACAGTGATATGTAAGATATCTACAATTCCTTTTATAACTAGTCATAACTTTTAGATATCAAAAAGGGAATTTCCCCTTATCACAATATCACTGTACAACAGATGGCTTGGTGGTACTTTAACGATATAAAGCCCAGCAAATAAAATGGTTTGTTGATATGCTTGAAATATCTGCAATGCAATTCTTGATGTCTGAAATGGGAAATTACATTTCCACTAGTCAGAATCCTTTTTTCAACATGAAATTTAATTGGAGATAGTCACATTTCTTATTAGTGATATTAGTGATATCTTTAATAAAATCAAAGATATCTGTAAATCGGTTCAGAATCGTCAAAATGTAATTCCAAAATGTAGAAATACATTTGTAACATGCCAAATCGTTTGACAGATATCTTACATTGACTTTTTAACCAGTCAAAATGTAGTTTTGATGTCAAATCGATATTTCAACTCATAAAAACTAATGCGCTACTAGTCAGCTCTACTGATTAAATGTTTAAAGGGCGTGCAATAGGAGTACTCTTTGAAGCCTGAACAGCCAGACAGATGGCTCTTTCTCACTGCCTGCACTGCTGATTTAACATACAGCATTCCTTCTGCTGAACAGTCACTGATAACCAAGCAGAGCAAACAATGCCTGACGCACCACAAAGAGTTGGGGTGATGGTCGGCCACAACAGCAATGCTCAGCAGCAGACCAACATGCACCAGTAGTTAACTTAGTAAGTCAGGGCCTTAATATGTCTCTGCAGCGACTTGTCTGATTGAATGTCTGTGATGTGGGTCACTCTGTAGTCTTGAACACAAAGCGGTCTGTTTGTCTCTCAAGGGTCAAACAGGGACAGTAAACATCAGACGTTGTTTGGCCAGCTTACATGATTTGATAATGTTACAGGATTATTCATTGAACTGAAGCCACAGCCGTGATTCCGTCAGCAAACAAAAGCTACTAAGTCTATCAAGAAAATCCTTTATGCTGAGCAGGAAATGTGGCATTTGAGGAAGCAATTCGTATACAATAGTATATAAAAGGTATTTTATATACAGTAAGGGAGTTTGCTACCTGAATTTAGCTGCAAGGACAGCTACAAAGGCTATTTTAATGTGCTTACACAGGTAATACTCAGTGTGGTTACAATAAAGCCGGCAGACTCAGAGAAAGATGGGTCTGTGAGATCACACCGCTCTCGCCCTTGTGATTATCATAGATATTAACTCGGGGGAAAGAAGTTGAACTTGCAGTTATACAATGGCCATTTCAAAGACAGCCACGAGCAGTTAACATTCGCCCGGCGTCTCACTTCTCCCCTTCTGGAGCTGATGCTTTGACGTCTGCAGGGCAGGACGGCAAGCCTGATGAGGGTTTTGGCTCAGCAGACCTGTCACTCCAACAAGGCTCTCTTCTTCCCCCGACACGCTCAATGATTAACCCCACCAAACATCAACGTCTCTTGTCTCCTCTCACTCTCCCCTTCATCTTTCCCTTTGCTCTGCCACCTCATCTGGGCCTATAGCACATTTTGTATCTTTTTTGTTTCTCCATTTTCTCCCCCATCTTCACCATTAAAAGCTGTTATTGACTGACTGTTAGTTCACATTACTGCCCTACCACCCCGCCGCCGCGTCTTTCTGTCAGTGCTACCTCTGATCTCAGTCTGTTGTCCCATTTTTTCCTCTTGCTCTCCCTTTCCTCTTGCTCTCCCCCCCCCCCCCCCCCTTCACCCTGACTTCACCTTCATTCGTCTCTTTCTTCTTGTTCTTTCCTCTCATCTCCATTGATTCCCCCACTATTCTGGCAGCAGACGCTTTCATTTCTCACCACTGCCCTACTGTGTGGCACCAGCCTCTCACTGCTGACTCATCATTTGCTTTAGGCGGGAAGTGAAAAAGGCAACCTAGATGAGCTTGCTTCCCTTTTCTTTTTGTGATTACCTCTCCTGATGGGAAAGGAACGCGTCGCTAACCTCAAAATTAGCTCCAGGCTTATTTTTTGCTGGCCATTCACTGTATGAGAGTGTTTATGTACAGAATGTGTGTGGGGTTATGTGGGTGTGTGATTGACAAAGATTAGTGTTTTCAGGTTCTTTTAAGACAATAAAATAACTTTACACAACACGCTGTCATGATGCAAATCTGCCAGCTACGTCAGCACCATGGACAGGGACATGAAGCTAGCAGTACACAGCACAGTTAGGCTACTAAGATTTCTGAGCCATCATCGGGGCCAAAGGTTCTAACTTGCACAAACCTTGCTCAGATAAAGGATCAGTGATTTAGACTACTGTAGACCAGTGGCCCTCAAATGGCGGCCCGCCAAAACACACAGTGAAGGAGTCACATGTTCAGCTCGCGTTCTGCAGATAGGTGGCTCACAGGCCGGATGCAGACCGCGAGCTGAACACATGACTCCTTCACTGTGTGTTTTGGTTTGGTCAGCACGTGTAAATGGGCTGTCATCTCCATGCCAACATGCGCTGATTGGCTGTTAGCGAGAACGGCACTCTTTTACTTTCGCTTTTGAAGCAGTAGGCTTATTGATACTTTGCCAGCAGTAGGAGCCTAGATTGAATGAAAATGGCATGTTCCATTTTTGAAAAGAAAAGAAAGATGTTGAGTATTTATTTGAATTTATGTCAAAATGGAAATGGCATTTTATTTCATTTTATTTTAGTATGTATTTTTGTTGTTGTTTTGAATAAAAAGGACATTTTGTTTTGAATATGACAGTATTATGGCTTGTGGCTTGACCAACTATAATAAATGTTGCGTGCATGTGCGCGACCACGTTGCGTCCCCCTCCCCCCCGGACCTTTGACTCGTTGAAAACTGTCTTTTTGGACCCTTAAGATTTGTATATGAGTACCCCTGGACTAGACCAATATATTCAACTAAACAACCCTTCTGCCCAAATATCCTCTCTGCTAATAGGGGATAAATAGGGCGGATGGCTGACTTTGGTCATTTTGCTAACGAGGATGGCGTCCCCCGTCATGTTGCCTACTTATATGAGCCATACTGCTTTTGAACTGCCTATTGGAAGAATGAGCATGTAAGAATCTGTCCATTCTTGATTAAAAACTCTGTTTTTGCTGTCTACTTTACAGCACGCCCAAGTGGCACCCTCCAGGGCTGAAAAATTAGCCAATGCAGAAATGACAAAAACTGCAGTTCCATGAACGGCCACTCGAGGCTGGCTCCAAAAGAGTGTCTATTCCCATAGGCCCCATGTTAAAATGCCCAACTTTACAGCACAAATATTTTTATATAACTCATTCATTTAAATTTTAGTAAGGCTCAAAGTTATGTATAATGAAGGGTGTGGCCACTTTAAGCAACTGCCAAGTCTCAGACAACGGTCCACCTATTAATGACATGTGAAGGAAGGAGAGGGATGGCAGGTAATCAAGGGTGACACATTTTTGTCATTTTATTGACAAGGGCGAGGGTGTCTTCCCCTCATGCCCCTCAAATTACCTACTGATGAGCTTCTTTTACATTTTAATATCAAAGTGTTCCACTTCTGCTCACACAACAACAGACAACAACAAAAACATGAGTTGTGTGGAGTAGATGAAAACTGGCATCGAATCAAAGACAGAAGGGACTGTGATTGAAGCAATCTGATTGGCTCTTGAAAGTAACTGACAACAGATGTTGCTCCGCGAACGCTTCATGCAGAAAAAGAGTTTTGGCCATAACGTGCCGGCTAATTAGCTGCAGAGTGGAGATGTGAGTCTGTTGCTCCGTTCTTTACTTGTTCATAAACACTGGCCTGTGGCACTCAGTTAGCTAGTTGTTGTTACTTTGGGTTTTGGAGGGGGAACATTAGTCACTAAGACAGATATGACACTGATAACGAGCAGTGCCACACAAAACAGGCTTTGGTAATTAATTGGACTCGGGTGCCTCATAAGCTTTGTACTTAGCATTCAGATCCATTCATGGTGTGCCAGCCTTGATCCATCTTTCTAATGGCCAGCCCAAGGAGGACAACTGTCACTGGATAAGGAGGATACATGATAAGAGAGGAAAGCAGCAGAGAATGGAAAGTCTACTTTTTGTTGTTTTATGCCTCTGCGCCGGCGACATTATGAGTTGTCCATCAGTCCATACATATGAAGGTACGTACAGACGGACAGACAGATGGATGTCTGTCCCATTCTCGTAAACGTGATATCTTAAGAATGCCTCGAGGGAATTTCTTCAAATTTGGCACCAGTGTTCATTTGGACTCAGTGATGATCTGATTAGATTTTGGTGGTCAAAGGTCAAGGTCACGGACCTTGCATCCACCTCCTTCTTGTGAATGCGATATCACAAGAACATCTTAAAGGAATTTCTTCAAATTTGACACAAACATCTACTTGGACTGAAGAATAAATTGATTAGAATATGGTGGTCAAATTTCAAGGTTGGTGTGTCCTGACAAAACATGTGTTTTAAACTCAGGAATTCTTAGCTAATTATGACAAAACTTCACACAAATGTCTTGTACGATATAATTAGGAAATTATTATATTTTATAAAATCATAATGTTCTGCATGTAAGACTTTTCTGGCCATTACTCAATGTCATATCTCAGGGAACAGAAGGGGAGACATTTGGTCAGATACTGAATTGCTGACACTAATCTTGGGTGTCCACCTTGAAACTGTGCTGTTTGTATAGATCCTTTGTGCCACCGGGAGGAAAATGTATGTTTAGCATCCATGTTTTCACAGACATGGATGAGAACTGTAAGACAAATTTGACTGTGCTTGGAGAGATACAACTGCAGGGCAGCAATTCTAGTTTTAACTTACAGGGTCTTTAGACCCTGAACTTTATAGAGGTATATTACAGTAGGTCCAAAAGACATGTAATACCATGCCAAAACAAATTATTAAATGTTTGAGGCTATTGTGCTTTAATTGCATTAATTTGAAGTGCTATACTTTGAAAAGCAGTGGAGCAGACAACACTGGAATTAAAAACAAGCACAAGATTTTGAGTCAGTGTTTGTTTGACTGTCATTGTTGAAACTAGTTGTTTTGTAAACTATCAAACTTGAGGCTAAATCATAGTCTAATAATGAGACTGAATTGTCTTTTCATTTTCTGTTTGTGTTGGGGGGGGGTTGCCGTAACTGATCACTGATTAGTGACTGATCTTGTCATGTGAATGCTATTTATGTAGATAATGCTAAACTAACATCATTTAAAGGAGTGATACCCAAACTGAGAATTATTTTCTCTGCAAACCCCAAAGATTCTTCTCTGGCATAGCTGTAGGAAGATGAGTCTTAGCAGGTGTTTAGATCAAAAACAGCCCTGGGTTTAAACAACATGGGGGGCTGCGCTGGTGGGGGCATGTTGCCTTGGGCACTGGTGAGATAATGAAATTCGATTCAGGAAGTCCAGTTTGAGCAACAGATCTCCCTAGTTGTTGGTTTATCTGATACCAAAACACTGCACAGCACTTTATAAAACTTGTAGACAGGATTTTACAGCTCTGCAAAATGATGGCGGCAACTATTTTATCTTTTGTAACAACCATCACGAAGTAAACATGAGAAATACAGCGTCCAACTTACAAAGTATTCCACCAGGAATGTATATTTGCATATATTTGATCGGCCAACCCAGCGCCTTGCTGGATGACATCATGTTGCATCGCAGCATAAGTTTAGCCTGGTTCAGCTGTTTTGCTGTGTTGTTTTGTGTGAGTCCCATGCATTAGCACCATAGACTGTATAAAAATAAAAGATTTAGATTGTAGGTAGATGTAGGACTCCCGTTTTGAGGTCTCTAGTTTGGCATTTTGGCTGCTGCCATGTTGAATTTTTGGAGCAAGAATTGACCATATTTTGGTGAGAGGGCAGAGCTGTGGAGGAGGTCAGATTAGTGACTTGAATTAGCTGAGGTGATGCCTCGCAGACAGCCTGTCACGAAAACAGGCCACAACCTTTATTACGCTTAACATTAAGCCTTCATAAAATGTAAACTGGGAGTGATATCAAATTTACCCACTACACAATCGTCATGAAGGGGAAGATTAGCTTTAGAGACCAAAATATGTTTTCTCAGTTGTTTCTCAGCTGTGGAGAGAACAGATCTGGACCCATCGTGGCTGAAGTCAAAACACCATTAGCGTTTGAGTATTTATGCCTCAGAACTTCATTCTGATTCAAGTATCAGTTTGACACAACATGCCTTCTTGTACCAAGTGATGAGCATTTTTCACAAAAACTGAAAGAGTCTTGTTGCTGTATTCTGGCAATTTAAGAACTATTCAGAAGCTTAACAGGGTGATGAAATGCTTGTTTACTTGTTACTGATTGGCCCAAGGACTGCCTTTGTCATTCATAATGAATGACATGTTTACTGTTGTTGTCGTTTTAATAATGTTCAAAGGAGATAAAGACTGCTGGAACATTGCTGTCAGTATTGCAATCCAATCAGAGGCATTTTTCTACACTGCGCGTCTCAATTCCTCACTGATGACAGCATACAGCATTGCCCCTCTCTTTGATGGAGGCCAGTGTTTGTTATGATGATGGCATACCACCAGTGGCAAAGTTCACAGAGAAGGAGATTCATATAATAGTCAGGCTGAGTCAGAGTCTCCCCAGGGATGTTTGTGCATGTGTGTGTCCAAGTGTGGTTGTGTGTGTTGCAGGTCAGAGGGGCTGACGAGCGTGCACACCAGTTATTAGAGAAGACTATCATCTGTGAGAGCGCATTGCGTTTTTGTTTGTTCTGTCAAGTGTCTATCACAGAATGGCTCATTACGGCAGTTGGGTGGTGTGCTCGTGTGTGTGTGTGTGTGTGTGTGTGTGTGTGTGCGCGCACGTGTGCATAAGAACTCACTCATATTGATGGAACAACAAGATCGATCAGCCGGGCTGAAGTGTGAAACCAACCACACCCTAGGGAGATGGGAAAGAGAAATCGAACAGGATACTTGGCTATCTTCGACACCAGCACCGCTGTTGTCAGAAAAGTCCAGCTCACTTTACATAAGAAGGATCTAATCCATGTCAGATAGCCAAGATCTCACTTCTCCAAATAAGAAACACTAAATGAAGATACAACATTCAGACTCTAATCTCACCTCCGCTCCTTTCTCTTTGGCATTAACTGATTGCCATCTCAGTGTAACCCATTAAGTACAGGAAGATTTACGTCTAAAGCACCGTTTGGCTTTGGAGGATTTTCTGCTCCAGTGATGGATTTATTCCCAGCAGTCTTAACTCTTTCTACCTTGTTGGGTGTTGAAAATACTGACTTGAGGGATCAATTTACTCCTGCTGGATGGGAGCCAGGCAGACCTCCCGTCACCCCACAATGGTGTTTTATTTATTTATTTATTTTACAGTAAGAGTGCATTTGCTGCAACCAGACTGAACTCCAAATCGCTCTCTTACCATATTGGTGCTGTGAAGTGTTTTTCAAAGTATCAGCTTGCTTTAAATTGTCTCTGCTGGCAACAATTTACCAAACTCAGAAGAGATGTTTGTTGGGAGACATAGTGGAGCTCAGTGTGAAGCGCTGATGTTGGATCACTTACCAGGTGCCCTTGGACCCAAACCAATCGCGAGGATCAGACTGACAAATAGGATGCTCGACATGCAGTCCATCCAGGTTTCAGCGGTAATGCTAGTCATCATTTGGACTGGCAGCGACAGAAACCGGCACCGGGGATGGATGCTTTTTCCTGGCTTTGAAATTATTACATCCCGAAAACTCATTACTTCTTTCCCGGTGAAAGCACAATTTCTCTTCATAACTCAACTGTAGATAATTAATAAGGAAATGGCGTATATTCTTATTTTGTTGTTCACTGGTACACACAGGCGCACACACTAAAAATACCAGCTTCCTGCAATTATTTTCCTCAGTCAGAGTGAGTGGATTTTGGCGAGAGATCCTGGTAAATACTGGGATCTAAATTCCTGGGCTTTTACTCTAATAGGCACTACACAGCAGGTGACTCCAGCAGCAAAAGGTGGTGTGGTGAGAGCATCATAAGCTCAAGTTGCACTCCTGAGGCTAGTCTCATGCCATCTCTTCTCTTGCCTGTGTACCCTGCCACCATTTAATCAGTTTACTACTGTATCTGTTTGCAAAAAAATAAAAATAAAAAGCCCATTCTGTATGTATCTAATCACAAACAATGCTACAGTCACATTGAGCAGCAGCTCAGAGGCTGTGAAAGCCATCATATGAGTTGTTCTGTTGCAGGAATGACTTTGACTTTAGCTGGCGTCAGATTTGCAGCCCCGCTCTTAAATTAATGATAAATGGTCTCAGAGCGTTCGCAGCCGGGCAGAGGGAGAAAGAAGAGACGGAGAGAGAAAGAGGGGGAGAGGTGCTTCACTGCCTGGTGTCTTCCCCGCTGCTCTGTGTTCACAAGCTTTAAATCAGGATTTAGTACTGCAGCGTTAAGTCCTTCCACGTCCATCTGACAAGACTAATCTCGTGCTAATTACAGTGAAAAGAACTCCAATTAGCGCCGACACATGGGATTACACGGAAAATGAGGAGAAATGTTTGTCACCTGTGATCCTGTCACTGCGTCCCCAGCCGCAGTTGTGAATATGATGATAGTTGCGGCTCATATGAATAGCTTCCAGGTCGGAGCTCGCCTCCCCAATATGTAATAATTGTTTCTATATTTGCATATATGAGTTTTATTGATGTGAAAGTGTTGCGGTGGGGAATGTTTAAGTAGAAATGAATGTGGGACAAATTGGACTGTAATGAGTCTGTGGTGCGCACTGGATTTAAGCCTCTCTGTCATCTTTAAGTCTGCTTAAGTGCATGTGTGACTGAATACAGAATATGTGCTTTTGCAGCTGTGTGCTCTATGAAGTCCTAAATGTTTTTTGTTTGTTTTTTTCCAATCTTCATGTGCAGCCAAAAAATGGCTTTTTCATACCTGTGGGGCTGCGGGCCCTGAAGGCCCAACTCCCACTCAGTGCCTCAACTCCTATAGGAACAGCAACGTCAACGTGACAGTTGGCACCCGAGGGCCCTTCAAAGGCGTTCAAATGTGGCGGGTCCCGGAAACTGGCACGTACAGGTAGGGCTGTTGCCAGAGTATAAAACCTCAGAGCACACAAACATCAGACCTCACCATTATTTGTACAACACATTTCCATTCAACGCCCACACTTTAACAATTTTATCTCTTTCTTAAGGGTCGCAGTGCTTTGCTGGAACAATCATTAGGAGCATTAGCTTAACTCATGTGCACTCAACATGCTAACACCATACTATATGCACTCAACCTCTCTTTTATGGATATCAACCCTGTGCAACTCATATTTTCCACAACAATGCAGAGTCTTCCTCACGCCCACCTCTACTCCTCTGTGCATCAGCAGCACATCAATCTTCCACAAGCAAACAGAGAAATTTCACTATCAGATTCTTGCAGGAGGGAGCAGAGGCTGGAGTAATGGCAGCTAAATAGCATGATTCACTCCGCACCTGACTCGAAAATCCGTAATAGCACACACCTCCACGTCTACGTTGGTGGTCTTTAAGGCTTTGAAACACCTCAGCAATCAGCCTCAGCACCTTGAACTCAAACTGTGTTCTCCTCTGGGATTAATGCTGTAATATCCTCCGCAGAGATCAATATGCCTCCTGTGGGCATTGATGACAACATGAGGTGTTTAACTTGGATTTGACTTGGACGGTTCAAACAAAAGAACCATCTCTAAAAGCTTCGAGCCTCCCACATCAACACACAAACAAACAGGCACACACACATGCACACACACACAGCTACGCTCAGCCAAAACTCTTGAGTCTTAAAATACCCAACTAACAACAGCGTGGACAGCTCTGTCTTAACACATGTCCCGCAGTTTTAGAAAAACACCTTCTGTCTCTGCTCAAACTCCAGAATTGTGTTCTTGATGCGGCCTGCTTTAGCTGGCGGAGCCTGTAAATGAAGCTGACAGACGGTCACAGAGATGAATATGCGCTCTGCATCTCCCAAAAGTCATTAGGCAAACAGCTGAGGTAGCTACTGAGCACCGGGCATCGTTCTCTTTCCCCCCACCAAGCACGACCACCGGGGAAGAGAAATATCGAAGCGCTACCAAAAACCAATCAGGTTGTTTTTTTTTTCTTGGCAAGAAAAGTAGAGCATTTGAAATTAGTGTCTTCTGCTGTGAAGGTGTGTGTCTCTGTGTGTTGGTGTGGCCATGCACTCTGCAGTGTGTGTTTTTTTGTATATGTGTACCATGTTAGTTTTTATTGAGAAAAGAACAGGGTGAAAGCATTTAGTGTTTTCAAATAAATGTTGGTTGTTATTTAATGTGCACTTGTGAAATCGCCTCATGTTATTTCTGATACACACACTTAGAATATACATAACCTTCCCCCATAATAGAAACTCCTCAACACTGAAAACAATCAACAACCCTTTATTTTCTTGGTTAATTATCCTGCTAATGAGTTGTTTTATTTGTGTGTATTTTGTGGCTCTGTGTATCATCTGTTTCTGTTAAACCCCAGGATCACAGCCTACGGTGCAGCCGGCGGTCGAAGCGTGCTGGCCATGAGCAGGTCACATGGTGTCTACATCACAGGAGACTTCCCGCTGAGGAAGGGCGAGCTGCTTTACATCCTGGTGGGACAGAAAGGAGAGGACGCATGTCCCAATGTAAGTCTGCTATCGTGCTGTAAATTCGCTCAGTAGTGTATGAAAACGTGTAGTTTACAGTGTGTCATAAAAGCAAGATAAACATAAGGAATGGATTGCATTCAATTTATGGATCTAATTTGAGATAGCTGTTAACGCTACAGTGATTCAACTCTCTGAATTAGGAGGCAAACATATTTCTCTTTTATAGACCCATGTGTTGATGCAACAGCCTATAATACTTACGTGTTTGTTTTCTCAAAATGATGGCAATGTTTGAGGATTAATGTTGTGATGAATTATGTTGATGCCATGTGACCAGTAGTGAAAGAGAAATTTATAGTCAACATTCTTCCACAATGTCTAAGTTACTGAAGTCACATTTTATCATAACGTTTTGTTATCTAGAATAGTGTCAATGTGTGTTTTAGATGTATTGAAAATTGTTTTTATTATTAAAAGTAGGGATGCACATTATTGGATATCCAATATGCCGATGTTTTCCAACTCATTTATGCCGATTGCCATTACATGCACATATGTTTTTCCACCTAACTGCAGAGAACATTAAGTCTATCCTGTAGTAGAATCAAAATATTGATATGCCTACTCTTTTCATGATGGTCCAATGGCAGATGCAGACATTGAATACAATACATATTAAAATCCACACATTCAATGGGCAAAATAAGAAAATTACTGCAACTTAGGGTGCTTTTAGACCTAGAGTTCACTTGATTTGATCTGAATCAGGGACTCATTTTGTTACAAAGTTGCATAATTGCATAGAGTTGGTTCGTGTTTTCACAGCAGCATTTACAAGTGGAGCAAATTTCGCAAGCGGACCAGATAAAATGCCTTGTGGGAATAAGCTGCTCTTGATTGGTCTAGTGTTGTACGGTATACCGGTACTAAAATAGTACCGTGGTACTAGAGTATTCCAAACGGTACTATACTGCATTTGGAAAATACTGGTACTTTGAAATTGATTCAATTCATTAATTTAGTTCATTTATTTTACTCAATTATGCACACAAACGCCTTTCTTGTTCCTATTGGAGCACATATTGCGCAAGTGGTGTGTATGACAACACCTGTATCAACATTCGCAGCTGGCGTACGTGAAAAAAGACAAGAGAGTCTGCCTCGCAAAGGGAGACATCACGAGACAACACAAACTTGGTGAAACATTTGAGCAACCAAACCGTGACGTCCATACCGAGGTACTTACCAAACCATGATTTTATGGTACCGTTACACCCCTACTATTTATTGTTCTAAAGGTTTGTAGCCAAAAGGAATTTTCCTTAGGAAAAGTACCGAAAAGTATCGAAAAGTATCGAAATTCATATTGGTATGGGTACCGAAACAAAGATTTTGGTATCGTGACAACACTAGATTGGTCAGAATTTCCATGCGGGACAAAACCAGGAAGTAAACAAAACGTTGAAGAAGAGTACACTTGCAAGATAAATGCGACACTTTGTAATGTCACAATGGAGGGACAACTATGCAGGTTGATTTTAGTGCTGGTCATCGTGTACTATATTGCTGTCATTGTTCATTTTAGGCAAAGTTTGAAAACGAGGTGCTGCTCCAACTAGAAAACAATGTTTCGATGCATTGGATGCACCGGATGTGCATATTAATTAAGGCAATACAGGAGGAGGCACACATTAATAATCCTCCAGGACTGTAACATGCTCATGTTTGTATAACACAAACAATGTGTAATGATGGTTGGTTGCGATTGAGGTTGGAACACAGTCTCACCACAAACAAACCGCACCAGAGTTTGTTTGTAACCAGACCAAGACCCCCTCTTCAAGAAGGTCTCAGCCCTGTTGTTTTCTTTTTTGTTTCTGTGATTGCTGTGTTTACACCTGCCCAAACTAACCGCACTTAGCGGGCAAACGAACTTAAGTTGGATTGAACCAAACCAAACAGGGCAGGTGTGAAAGCCCCCTTAGGTTACGTGTAAAACATGCCATATTATTAAAGAAAACTGTAAAATCAATCCTACTGTAAAACAGGCGTGGACGATGCTCTCCCTCAGACAACTCTGACAGTAGTTGCATAAAAGGCGAATTTGACCTATTTCAACAAATTGAAGTAGCATAATTACAGCAATAACTTATCAGCTTGTCATATCGGCATAAATGTTCATCTCAGGCTGATACCTATGTAATTCTAAAGGCTTCATCTGCTGATACCGATGACACACTGATATTATGCTGCATTCCTTATTAAAAGGAAGCAAAAAGGTCCTTGAGGAAACAGAGTGCTGCTGTTAAACCGTATGAGTAAGAGACAAAGTAAATTAACTGGGGTGTAGCTACATGTCATGGTCATATACTGCTTTTGTTAGAGTTATAGAACCATAGTAGTAGTCAAGTGGTGCACTATATGCTGTTTAATGCTTTGCAGCAGAGCAGCTAATGAGCTATCCAGCCCGTGAGCCATCAAACAAACATTCCCCAGTGAATGTTTGTTTGGTAGCTCGTTCAACAAGCTAAGGTACAGGGTAAGACATGTGTTAATGTTTGTAAGTTAGCTAAGAAGGAGACTTTAGCAGGAAAGCTAATGTGTGTTGTTGATCAGAGTCTGTGGCTGTTACTGCTGCTAGACTTGATTGGCTGCATTCAATAAGGTGTGCATACGTAGACGGATTTCTGGTGTTCCATTAAAACGCCATCATGCAACCAAAAATTATAAATTCCTCCCTGTCTTTTTAGAGCAGATATACTGTAGCAGACAAAACATGTTATTAATGGTAGTTGGACTTCAATATGATTACTCTGACATTCTGAAATTCATGGAACCAGGAATCCAATAATCCTCCTCATAGACCTTGACCTCACTTTGGATACCAGTGCTCTAAATCGTAACATTTTATGGCCACTAACAACTGTTTAAATCTGCGATGGAAGCTCGCTGATCTCCCTGCCGTCTCTTAAGATTACTTGTGTTCTTTTGCCAGGGGTGGCTGTCATCCATTATGCTGTAGTTCACTGGCAGCAGCGCAGCATTCTTCCCCTCACAGTTCACAACACTGAGACTAAAACCCTCCCAATCCCTCTAGTCGCCAATGAAACCATCCATCATCCGCTATTTAAACGTTTGAAAACCAAGGCCTGTCCCACCGCTGAAAATAGAGTGAAAAGGTGTTAGTTGCTAAAGTTTGGCACTCATTGTTGTTGTGTATCTATGGGCTTTAGTCGAGGAAATTACCTTTTGAAATGTTTAACAAAGCAAAAAAATTCTTCCTAAAAAAGTAATTTTTGTGGAATTCAAACGTTGTTAGTTTGTGGGTTGTAGAGGTGTGTTTGTGTCCTTAGGATAGTGCGTTGTCATCAGGGGACTCAAACTCTCTTGTAGCGTGACATGAGGCAGCTCAAGTGCCTGTTGTGTTTTGTGGTTTTGTTCAAGAGGCAGAATGGGTAGCTTAGCAGGCAGGGGTTCTCACCACTGTCATCCGGTTATTAGTTTTTAACGCAGTGTGTCTTGAAGTGCTCAGTGCAGACAGCAGAGAGGGACTGGGCTGTTCCAAAGTGAGTCTGAAGTCGTTTAAGGTTCCTCTTATTTCCCCCCAGTTCTGACAGCAAGAGGCAGCGACTCTCTCCAAAGGCTCACTCTGAAAGTGATTTGTGCTGTAGAACAGTGTTTTCTCACACCTAGCCTTCCCTCCGGTGAGGGAAGTGATACCCCTCCTTGTCCTTACAAATACTCGCTCTTTCCATTGGTGTCTTTCTCTTTCTACCACGCACACACACATAAGCAGGTTCTCAAGCACACACACAAACACCTTTGTGTTGTTTTTTTCTCTCTGAGACACAAACTCAACCTTTAAGTTAGAAGCTGCACTGACAGAACAGGCTGAGAGGGAGAGAGAGTGAGGAAGACTCTCTCAGAGCATTTGAATGCACTGCCTTTTACCCCCCTCTACCTGTCAATCACAGTCACTAAAGCCCCGCCCCAGCCTCCCTCCTCCCTCCTCCCTCCCAGCCCCGCAGAGCTTCGGTTCAGGCAGATGAGCGAGGCGAGGGAGAGATGAGCGACTTGCGATGTGTGTTTGTGTGTGTGTGTGTGTGTGTGTGTGTGTGTGTGTGTGTGAGTGAGGTTCCAACACAGGTTGGGGGGGGGGGGACTCTTGCCCTCTCACTCTCAGAGTAGGATTGGCTCCAGGCAGTTCAGCATGATAGCACACACAAGGCAGACACATCAATTCACAGAACCTCAGCGATGGCAAAGCCCCTGCATCTAGCATCACATGCCAATAAAACGTCCAGTTCTATTTTCATGAAGAGGCAATATTACTGAGACTACAACAAAAAAAAAAATCATTTTCCACTCTTTCAGCACACATATGAGATGACAGGGATCACTTTTGGTATTAACATGCAGTAAAAATGCAATCAATTGACCAGGTAATGTGACCATGAATATATTATCATGTAAAGTGATAACTAGCCAGTAACTATAATATGTATTTTGGGGGCCGGATAATTTGATAAAAATGATATTCTGTTTCTAGTATTACAGTGAGCTGTAGTTCTGCATGTGATCTGTCCGAGTGGCGTTGCTGTACCCCAGCAGATACCGTTGCTTGACTGCTGTGGGTAATTACCAGTGTCAGTTGCTGTACTATTTCATACCTTTTAAATGTATTAAAAATGGAATATGAGTGCTAAGGTTATATCGCTGTCGACTGTTATAGTTTTTGTAAAGTATTAGTATGTCAAAAAAGTCATTAAAAAGGTTATAAAAATCTCAGAGTATAGTATGTCATGAAAGAAATCATTAATATGTCATAGTATAATATGCCATAGAAAGTGAAATGCTGACTCACTAAAATGGCACTCTAAACTTTGGGAACCTCTGATCTAAGATTTTTTTTTCAAAATGCTATTAAACAGTGGGGGAAATTTACCCCAGACCCCCTAAAGGGTTTGGTCGCAGAAGGTGTGGATTGAAAATGCCCCCCCTCAGTGTTACATAGGTTAACAAGGCCCTGATAGAGATAGGCAGTTTTGACAAACATAAACCTCTTTCAATAGCAAACTGTTGAAAAAGGTTCCAATAATGGGGATTCATCGCCTATAACATTAACTTAATGTATTTTTTATGTCACATCTGCAACATAATTACCTATACAGAGTATATATTGAATTAGGTTTTGTCAGACCTATCAGCCTCATTTACTCCTATTAGGTTTCAAACAGCGTACGAATCAGCTGCAGAGGCGTCTTATTCAGTCAGTGGCATGAACCTGTCAATGTGAACAGGAAGCTGCTCCACAATAGTCAGACAGATGTACAGTCATGTAAACAGGAAATTAGTAAATGCTCACATCTCACTAGAATTGTCTTATAAAGGCAACGTTGGTCCTCGCCTCTCAGTTCCTGTGTGCATCTGGATATTTCTGCCTGGTGTTTGCTCACCATTATAATGCTAAAGACTCGCAGCAGCTGGGGTTTGGCAACTGCTCAGCTTTCTCATACACGACTGACATGCATGAAAGCAATTCTTTGGTGAGCTGACATCTCTCTCTCTCCCTCCCTGCAGTCCAACGGCATGCTGAATAGGATCTGCCAGGAACAGAGCGGCCCGATGGCGAACAAAACCCAAGTGAAAGGGGGCGGCGGAGGAGGTGGCGGGGCTACGTATGTGTTCAAGGTAAGATGGTGCTGAGGGAATGACGCACTCAGGGACAGGGAGATATTTTTATACTTGATATTTCAGAGCTGCTCATAATTTGTAGAGATTTTGTGTGATACGCTATTCCAGTAAAAATATGTCATAATAAAACCAGCATGTAGAACACACATTATAAATAATGCAGGTTTGGGGAAGTCAGTGGATAATATTCGTGACCTGCTGTCATTATATCAATGATGGTGAGGCACTGGAGCCAAGAGTCAACCAAGGACACAAGTTATTTCTGTGTCACTGTTCTCATCACTGAACAGATAAGATGATTTATTATAAGCTGACAATCTTCCATAACCCAGAGTATTTTCTTTAAAGGAGTGGTTCCATATTTTGGTAAATATGCAGATTTGCTTTCTTGTGGAGAGTTAGATGAGAAGATTGATATCTCTTTCACATCTGTTTATTGAGTATGAACAAGCATGGCCAGTTAACTTTTATACTTTTACACTTATTTTTTTATACAGACTAATCAAACCAGATATAATAATTTATCTTATGAGAAACAGTTACAGAGCAAAGCTAGCTGTTTCCCTCCGTTTCCTGTCTCTATGCTAAGCTGAGCTAACCTGATGCACCACATGGGTTGATGCAAAGAACCATCTGAGAAACCATCATTGGAAGCTTTTTGGAAAAGGGCAGGCACTTTCAAAAAATACTGGCAGGTGATTGGATGAACCATCTGTCTATCCTCACCTACCTTGGGCCAATCTTGGAACCCCTCGACTATTGGTCTGAGGAACAACCAATATTTCGGGAGATCCAGGGTAGCAAACGGATATCAAGGCCCAGACACCCACTTCCACGCACCAGTTACTTTGACGAATCTCTTTAGATAAAACAGATATCTGCATATGAATGCAGATGAGTGAAAGAGAGGATAATATAAGGCTTAATCCAATGGCTGTTGGGTTCTGAGATTACGTTTCAGCCAGTGTGTTCCGCCTCCCCACACGGACTATTTACCTGCCGCTCAAATGTGATTGGTCAATACTACTTGGACTATAAATGGAAACCAGAACGCCTCTGATACTAAAATATTGTCCAGTTTCCCACAGATGTCTGCATATATATGCAGTTATTTGTTTATTGAGATCACAAGCTAACTTCTTCCAATCAGATCAGCAAAGCCGTAGCCAATCAGGAGAGAACAACGACACCTTCTCCATTGAGAAAATCTTGCAGTGCGATTCTTTGCTTCTCTCTCAATGAAGAAGTACCATCCTGTTCTGATAAAACTGATTCTATTGCAGCATCTATTTCAACCTCTTTACAAGCTGCCATTGTTGTTTTGAATGAACAGTCGCCTCTCCATGTCGTCACATACACCTAAACCACGCCCATAGCTGCCAGTAGCTCAGTACAGGATGCTGATTGGTCCAAAACAAGGCATTACTTAAAGCCTGACAAGATGGTCAATCATGCCGCTTTTCTAGACCTTCCAAATGTTATCAGTCCAAATGGATCAAATTCTGATAGCGAAATAAGTCATTTCACGGGTTGCGACACTCAAAAAAGGTATCCACTGATTTACAAACATCTCATTTAAAGGCAAGTCTCTGGGAAAAAGTCTTTTTGAGCGCCATGGCATCATGTGACAGGCTGGGAAGTTGTAAGTCTACCGTTTTTTACCACAAAAATTGGCTTCAAAGCCTGGCACACTTTCTTTTGGGACTGTTTCATGCACGACAGAGCAGCTTTTAGGACTGAATGGGCCCCGCCTCCAATGATGTATTCAGTTCTCTTTATACATCCATGGGTAAAGCTAAGCTAACCAACTGATGGCTCCAGTGACATAATTACCAGACAAACAAAAGCTGGAATTAATCTTCTAACTCTCAGCAAAAAAGCATCTTTCCCCAAATGTTGAACTATTCCTTTGAAGAGAAGGTACCACTACATAAATCTAACTTTAAACAATAATTACCTAGGTGGAGAAAGACATGTATATCCCCCTCATCATCGGTGCTGGAGGAGGTGGCCGAGGCTACAGCAGCCTATCAGAGACCCAGCTGGAGCAGATGGACTATGACCCCAGCCAACCGGGACGCAACGGGAAGTCAAACGCCGCAGGTACACAACACACAGCTTGTTGGAAGCATTGGTATGTGTCGTGCATGTGAAGGGAAATACAAGATAGTGAGTGCATTGCTTTTGGCCACAGTTATGTGAGAGTCACTGAGAGAGCTGGGTCCAGGGAGATTCAGTGTAATGAGTGTGTATTGCGATGAGCAGATGACTAATACCCCCATTACAGAGCTGTAGTGGATATGGCTTATCTTCCCCCATTTTATGATGAGAAAGGCGCTGCGTATTGTGTTCCCCTCTGCATGCACACAAACTAATAAGCTGAGTTTACAGATAGCCCGAAGTGGAAGTGTTTATTTGCATGTTTACCTGCACTTGTAAACACATTCATTTATCCTAAAGGTGTTTACCTCTGTCTTAACGCATACATTTCATAGACCTCTGTGTGCTCGTGTTTGTGTTTTTGGCGAAAAACAAAACACAGGGTGGCCCGACTCATGATTATTCATATCCAGCACTTTGTCCCTCATCATCGCCGGGCAGAGCTGCATGCTTCATTCTACCAGTGTAATGTTACATCCATGCACACTGCAGGTTGCATTATTCATGTGCTCAGAGTTGACGAACAGCCCAGGAAGCATAAGATATTGATTTTTACATCTTCACAAAGCACAAGGTTTACTTTTGAGGAAACTCGGTGAATGAAAAATGAAATATTCAGCATGTCTGGGGGGTTTTGTTGCCAATGTGGTGAGTGTTTTTCCTTTTTTTTTCCCTTCATTTGTTTGTATCTTTCAGACTTCAGAGAGGGAGGGAAATGAAAGGGGAAAATTAAATTGGCTACTGCTGGGGAATATGGGAGGGATTAGATATAACATTATTAGCTATAACTTTAATCTTGTGTTACCAGGTCTCTTTTAAGGGATTTTAGGGTTTTGTGGTGTCTACTTTAACTGGTGTTGTTATAACTAATAGGGGATTGCTGTGCATGTGTGTGTGGGAAGATACTTGATACCTAGTGTATGTCTACGGACAAGCCACATGGCATTTCTCTAGTTTAGCATCTTTTTCTGCCAATATTGACCCATTTAAAATCTCACTCCTTCTGCCTCTCTCCCCCTTTCTGTGACTCTCTCTCTCTCACACACACACACACACACACACACTGAATCACTACACAGTATATTACTCCACATCAAATCAAAGGTGTGTTATGTTTGGTGACAGGTGGAGGCGGAGGTTGGAACGACACCATGCCTGTCAGTCAGGGTGGCAGGCCGCTGGTGCTCGGAGGCCAAGGAGGGCAGGCCTGTCAAAAGTTCTGGCAGACCCGCGGCGGCTTCGGGGGCGGCGGGGGTGGCTGTATGTCCGGGGGCGCTGGCGGAGGCTACAGAGGTTAGTCCAAGAGATTTGCAACGTTTTTTTCTGGAACGTCCAGAAAAAAAAGAAAAAAAAAGTTTAATAAATAAATTGTGTTGAGCTGTCAGATGTGACCCAAATGCACAGCTCGTAGTGCCACATGCTTTTATCCTGAATGTAACAGGGTGACAGAAGTTTATAGAGATCAGGGGTCACATTGAATCCCAGAAACAGCTGCATGTCCTGTCCACATCACTGTTCAGCCAACTGTAAATCATTCAGGATTAGATCAGCCAAACACAGTATCAAAGTATGACACCTTGTATCTCCTTGTACTGAGTGCATATCATTAAGCAGTGTGTTTGTTGTGTGAGATAAACTTTAATGATCCTCAGTAGATAACTGGGTCATAACAGCTGAGGGAAGTACGCAGCATAAGGCATGAAATATAAATAACAAAGCATATAGAGTGGTAAGAAATATGCAAATAAGTGTTACATTAGAATGCAGTGGGACACAGAAGGATGAAATATGTAAATACAAACACTGGTAGAAAAGGAGGACAATGAGCAGATATGACACTTACAAAAGTCCCATGTGTTTCTGTCTGGGTAATATGTGAAATGTGCTTTTAACTGTTGTCATAAAATATAGCGTGTTAATTAATATGAGGTTGACACTGTGGTTTTGTCACTGCCCTCCTGGTTTCCAGGTGGTAACACCTCCATAGATAACAACCCCAAACACGACGGTGACGATGGCACGTCCTTCCTGGGTCCAGAGGGAGATCCCTTCCTCTTCCCTCTGAAAGGTAATGTGGGCAGACAAACTAGTCAGCAGTCAGTGCCCGCAGGCCAGAAATTTGTATTCAGCGTGTGATATCTTTGTGGTGTTTGTAGGTGAGAGTTAATTTGTTTGTACTTTACAGAAATGATGAGAAAAAGTGTTTCTGCTATTGACATTTTTAAATGAGTTTTTGTTGCGGCACACTTTCTACAGTGGAAGCTTTCACAACACATAACTAATATAGATTTGTACAGCACAGTGAGAATGAGCTGGTTAACTCCATCGCATTAAAAAAAAGGAAACTGTAAAACTGTGCAGCAGATATGGGCAGCCACGGAGGGACGAGAGTTTTCCATTCTGTCAGAAGACACACAGAGATTATTCGATTAAAACGTCTCGAGATAGAGAGGAGGAACTGCTCAATAAATCCATCAAGCGTAGACCTGTTGACCCTTCTGCTGTATTTACATTTACATATACATTTGAACTTGACAGGTACTAAAGCAAAGTCTGACTGAAATTTTTAGCTGTAGCAATGGCCGTCCATACATCATCTAATGTTTCCTCTTCACTCAGCTATACAGAGAAATGGAAAAAAGGGAAAATGGGAAATAGAAAATGAAGTGCTTTTAAAAATGTCCTCCATTGGGCTGTCGTAAAGAACGCGCTGATATCTCTCTCCCATTGAGCTTTAATAGGGATGATACTGTCTGGTGAGGCAGTGTCGCTTTCAACAGCCACAGTCCTCAATTTGTCATCGACCTCACTTCATTTCCTTTGGAGAAAAAGAGGCTACAGAGTGAATTTCAGCTGTAAATAAAACTGACTTTTTTTTTGTTTGTTTAAAACTGCACTGAATTTTTCCTTTATTAAACTACACATTATCCTCATCCCTCTCTATTATGGCCCCAGCTGGTTAACATGCTGAGACATTCTAGCCTCACTTGTCTATGTTATTAATTAAGGAGGGAAATTACATCCTATTTTAGTTATTTTCACAGCAAAACAAAGCAACAAACATGTCTAGCAACAACTCCTGTTATCATTTTTGTAGCCTCTTGGTAAAGAAAATGACACATTATATGATAGATAAAGATCTTTCCATACATCTTTCTGTGGTACATTCCTGCACAAAATAAACTTTTCACCTCCTGAAACTATTATTTGAGAGATCTGAGTTTTGGGCTTTGAGACAATGACATGATTTATAACCAGTGAATGACCAGAGGGCCACAATCATTATCATAGCACGCAGGGTGGAATATCAGGTAGTAATATCTATAATATGATAACATAAAAGAATATTATCTGTGTAAAGGTCACATTTAAGGGCATTTGTGGTTTGAAGTTGTAATCACAAATGGCTACGCCAGTAATTTCCTCCTCAGCTGGAACTGCACAGGCAGGTTCTCGGGCTCAAATAAAAACAGCAGGTGACGCCGGACAAACCTGCTGTGTGCATTGAAAGACATAAAATAGGATCAAAAATCGTACTGTTAATGTTGACAGAGGCAATTGGATTGCAATACAGTGCCCTAATCCCCTGAATACCGGCTGCTTCAAAAGGAGGAAGGAAGAATACAGATATCCAATCACTAGATGCTGGTAGGCACTGAGGAAAACATTCTTGTTATTAGAGGCCAGGAGAGCTTCAGTGAATCTCACTCCACCTGTCTGAAAGAGACAATATCATTTCTCATGTGCATGGTAATTCAAGCAAATCATTATTCAACTAGCTTAAGGGGTGCGGAAATATTTATCTGTACAGAGATAGTTGTCTCGCTTTGATGGTGGAGAAACTGTAAAATTCAGTAGAGAAGACACCATCACCTTCCTCACTCCAGTAACATGGAGTATTCAACATGTCGAAACATCCACAGTACAGAGAATCACACCCACACATTAGTATTCAGTCAACATCAGCACTGGAGACATTTGTATTCTTCCATCGAAACCTTTCAACTGTTTCTAGGTTAGATTTATGTATTTGTACTTATAAAGCTGATAACAGAATGATGAGAGAAAATAGATTCTGCAGATGAGTGCATTTGCTTTGCTTACTAAACAGTACAAGCTTTCACAGACCAGCCTATAACTAATTCATGTAGGGCTTATTCGCTCCTTGTAGTTTACAATTAAGAGAATTGGTTCTTTTTAAATCTAAATTAAGTAATGTGCATTGTAAAAATGTCTTTAAACAATTTATGGGGGTAGGAGTGGTTGTGTTGTGGAGGGCAGAGAGTCTGCAGGTTTTGTTCCAGACGAGACCACAGCAGATCGTTTCACTGATTAACACACCTTCACTTAGAATCAGTAAATTCATTTAGTTTGGGGTTATAGAAGGCTGGGATGAAAATCTGCAAGCTCTCAGCCCTCCACACAACACGATAAAACACCCCGACTTGATTCATCCCCTACAGTTTGTACTGGCTGCAAGAAGTTCTCCAACACATACAACCATATAGGTTGTTGGTTCCTAACCTTTACAACCCACAGGGGTGTTTCCTAATATGGCGCCCCTACCAGTGGCAGGAGATCAACACATCCTCATACCTAAATGATAGAATAGGTCGTCGGCAAATCCAAAATAACATGGAGAGGTTTAGGCACCAAAACTACTTGGATAAGTTTAGGAAAAGATCGTGGTTCAGGTGAAAATCAGTATGTTTGTTATGTACGTAAGTAAATGTAAATTAACTTATTTATATGGACACAAACAGGGGTCTCCTAGGTGAAAATCCTTTGTTCATTTGACCTATCCATTCACCTTGACCTCCTCTATATGCTGACTCTTGATACCTGACTTCCTCCTTTGCTTCTGTCATAATTTCTACGGCCACTAGAGGTCGCCGCCTAGCGATAACGTAAAATAGGTCATAATAAGCTGCTTGTAAAGATGATCTGTGGGGTTGTAATTGGGGGTAACACTTGAAGACAAGTGTAATGTGAACAGTAAAGCTGTGACAATAGATGTGTTGACCATGAAAAGAATTCTGAAGGCATTCTCTCAGTTTGAACCCAGTGTGGCTTTGGGTTTTCATGGTCATAAATACAGACTAACTTCACTAGACTACAGCAGTAACACATATATACAGTTAAAAGCCTAGTCCCAGTTAAATGCTCAGTCCCTTGTGGCTTCACATTTTGACAGATAAACACCTGTCTCGATTAGACGCCTGGTCTGGTTGTCAAGCAGATCATTTTTTATAGAGAAGTTCTGCGGATGTACAAAACCGGGTTGTTGGCTACCTCCAATTATGTGTCCATTCCTCGATTACCCTGTAAGTTATTCATGTTCCTTTAGTCCGTAAGGGTCCTCAGATCAAAAGAATCAATCATAAAGTTTTTAATAAAAATTAATCCAAGTTGTGAGTATTGCTCTAACAGGATAAAGTGGTGTTGTGTTGGTATGCTGGGTGCCATAATCTTCAAGTGCTGTGACTCACTCACTCTCTGATGCTGCTGGAGCTAGAGCTAATGAATGACTCATACCTGATAAATTATCGGAAGCCTAATTTTTAAACAAGTAATATTCGTACTGGTTTAAATAAACAATTTGATTGTATTTCCCGATCTGTGCTGAGCAACATTTTTATGTGAAAGGAATTAAAGGCCTGTCCCAAATATAGGCCTGTTGATTTCAGTGATCTCAGCAAATGGTAGCTTGGGCTATTAATTTAAGTTTTACAGTAGATAAATGGTTTAAGTGGCATTTCAGTTTTCATATCATTAAAAGGTCCAGTGTGTAGGATTTAGTGGCATCTAGCGCTGAGGTTGCAGAACTGAAACTCCTCCCATATGCCAAGCACATACAGTGGCTGACATGAAAACACGAATGGCCCTATCTCGAGCCAGTGTTTGGTTTGTCCGTTCTGGGCTAATATAGAAGTCTATATTCTCCATCTATAAACTCCATGTAAGAGGTCCCGCTGTATGAAGATAAATGGCTCATTCTAAGGTAATGAAAGCAATGATTCTTATTTTTATGTGATGATGAACCAATGAAAGCAACTGTTAATAGATGCCTCTAAATCCTGCACACTGAGGGCTCTAGTTTCCTGGCGCAGCGCAGGTGGCACAGGGTGGCGAACCCCGCGCAGAGCTAGTTTCGAGCAGCGCAACCCGAGGTGCGCTCAGTTTGGTAGTTTGGCAGACCGAGGTGCGCTGAGATGGGTGTGGCGGCGCAGCAGGGTGAGGTGTCGACAGATCCAGCTTGGCGCAGTGACAGTTTATGCCAACAGGCTTCGCCGAAGGTGCGCTAAAAGCTCGCCAACTGAAACCACGTCTACTGTCAGCGCAGGGGGAGCGCAGCCGGTGTAAGCTGAAGTTTGGCTGACCGGCGGACAGTGCGCACACGTCGCCAAAATCTCACAGGCAGGTTTCCAGAATATCAGGCACATTAACAATGCAATAAATAGCCAAAAAAAACACTATTCAATGCAACTAT
This sequence comes from Epinephelus moara, assembly GCF_006386435.1. Classification (NCBI taxonomy): domain Eukaryota; kingdom Metazoa; phylum Chordata; class Actinopteri; order Perciformes; family Serranidae; genus Epinephelus; species Epinephelus moara. The sequence goes on along the minus strand of NC_065519.1, from coordinate 26,885,032 downwards.
CTGCAATCAGCACATAAATGTATCTCTATATTGACTGTCCCGTCACATCTGATGTCAGATCAAAGGGGATTGGCACCGTTTGGCACGTTTGGCACGCGTAATGGAAACCCAACCTGATTTGATTAACACAGCTGCAAACTAATGAGTTCACATCCCTCTCAGCCAACCACAAACAGCCACAGCATCAGATAGGGAGTATATATTCAGCATCTGTCATCTTAGAAAAGTCAAAAGAAAAGAAACAGAGTGAGACTGCGAGAGAGAAAGAGAGAGCGCGCGCGCACGAGAGAAACGCAACATTGATTTACAATTGTGGTGACCTCCTCCCAGGCTACCTTTGCATCATCAGCCCGTGGAGGTCTGCTCGCAGTTCCGTATATTCGGACACTGCGAGCTTGGACCTCCCGGACCAAAACATCAGTTTCCTCCTGGGAGAAGTTTGGCCGTCTGACGCTGCTGCTCTCTTCTGCCATGGCGAATTGAGTAAACTCTCATTACGCCTTCGCGCGGCGCATTTAAGGGCGAGGAGAGGGGCTCATTTGATTGGTGTGATGTGTGTAAAACCCACTCCACGCCTTCTCTCCTCCCTCTTTCCGACTTGCGCCGGTAGGAGGGACGGAGGTGGGATAGAGGAGTAGGAGTAAACTTACAAAATCCGCCTGGCCACACCCAGTTGGCGAAGCGCAGGTGCGCTGCGCCTCCGCTGCACCCGGTCTGCGAAACTAGAGCCCTGAGTGTTTAATAGATCAAGGTTTGGTCATCGCATCTTCAGGAGTCACCGCATTTTCTATGTATATAAAGCTCAGTATTTTCTTGACTGTGCTGTAAACTTAGGGCTTATAAACACCGCCACCAACAAACCTCCATTTGATCATATTTATTCAAGACACACGCATGATACTGAGACTGAATTGCCATGCCATTGCCATGCCAACTATCAGAGGAGTGGGAGGCTGCAAGGTCTTGAAGAGGTGTTTGTGGTTGATTTAATTGTTGTTAGTGGTGTTAGAATGTACTATATGCTTTATGTAAGTGGATAGACTGTATGCTAGGTGATGACAGTGAGAATTAAACCGAGAAAAGGCCATCCTCACACATCCTATAATTAGGATCATTTCCAGTAAATTACATTACAGTGTTATTGAACTTTTGCTCATTTCACCGGGAGACATCCTGGAGTTGTCTAATCAAACCCTGTTCATTGTGGAAACTTCTGCACCCTGTGTGCGTGCTTGCGTGTGCGTATGTGTGCGTGTGTGTGTGTAGGTATGGAGGGGGATGGTGAGGTGCTCATCAGTCCAGTGCAGAACTGCAGCCACTGTGAGAGTGGGGAATGCCACGAGACTGAGGATGGTGTCGTATGCTACTGTGATGATGACCTGACCCTGGCACCAGACCGGGTGTCCTGCATCAACGCTACAGGTCTGGCATATAGTTCTTGCACAAACACACACACATATACTTAACTGTTTGTAATAAAGAACCAAAGTCTATTTCTATTTCACAGTTTAAGTATGTGAAATGAATCCAAGTGTAGAAACGAGCTAAGCTGAATGAAATTGTACCTGTAATAGACTGTGACTCAGTGAATAGATAATGAATTAATCTGCAGAAGTAATTAAGCCTGGGAGGCTCTGTACTTTATTGAATCTTTATCTGAGGAAACGTTATTTTAATAGTGCCTTAATCATTCATAATAATAATCAATCCGTAGGATACGATAACCTGTTAATGAAAACGGACAAAGCTATAGCAGTATTAGCTGGTGGAGTCCTGCTCTGTGATTTATCTCTGTGCCGCAGTCAGATAAACGCTTATTATCTTATCATGTCAAGGATTTGCACTAAAAGGCTTCACCTGGATACTCGTGTAGCAATATTATAAAATCGATTTTGAATGCGTTTCATAATGGGCCTAATGAACCTGAGTTCATGCGACTTTCTCTGCCCATTAGAACACGTCAACCTTGACTAAAAATCAGTTTCCAAACATGTGCTGTGTCCTTTTCCTGGGTTAAACTGCAACAAAGAAATGTTTATAAACCCCTGTGGACCTTGAGTTGCCTCTCCAATTATGATTTGTAATCTCAGATGAATCGTGAGCATATGAATGTAGATCTAAAATGAATTAATATGGTGGATTGTCACTTCATAATTTGAGGCAAAATAACAAGGCTATTACCATTTCAATGATATCTTAATGACCTAAGAGTGTCTCCTTGCCCTATGATTTGCAAATCTGTTCTCAGTAATGACAAGCAGTAGATAATTCTATGATGCTAGGTCGTAAAAGGTCACAGTCTCAATATGGTGTCTCTCGGTGTGCAGATTTGTTCCTCAGCTTAGACAAGTGAAATGAGATCTCCCCTTGCCGCCGAAAAGGGAATTGGCATGCAGCGGCCGTCGCTGCTCCTAAGCTCTGTTGTGTCATCGCTTTCACATCATTAATTAAGTGGGGGATCAGAGTGGCGAAGTGAATGTTAATACTCCTCTGGGGAAGATAACAACTGTGGAACGCTGTTGTTTCCCCTTGTCTCGCAGAGGTGTCCCTGCTGCCTCCCCAGCCGTCTCTCTCCCACCTGGCGCTGGGTCTGTCTGTGGGCACCTCAGCCCTCATCGCTGCCCTGCTGCTGGCTGTGTCTGGAGTCATGATAAGTAAGTCAGTGAGGATGGTAAAAAGGCAATTTATGGTACCAAGAAATGTAATATATATATCAGTTTTCAACACAAGTGTGATATCAGTCTGCAGATATGATTCCAGTGGATGAGTAAAAATGGGGTCACGGTTGTATAAACAATAGCGCCATAAACTGGCGTGTGTTTTGTTTCACAAATGACCTTTTAAACCCGACTGCAACAGCACGCCACACAAACTCAGGCCCTGAAGCATTCACGTCATGTTCACAGCATTTCATCTGTTTTCAGTAAAAGCATTCGAAAGCGGCACTGGGTGCTTCTTTGGTAGTCTTAAGAACTTCTTCGCCCAGATATGTCATTGGATGTCAGTTAATATTGTAACAGCTGAAGATGCTGGAAAAGTAATTTTGTTCCTGGCAGAGTCTTTGTAAGGCAATATTTCCACTGGTGACTGTATTCAACAGCTGGACTTATTTCAGACAGAAAAAGACTTTACAAAGTGTCAGTCATGCAGTGTGAGATAGTTTGTCTGTTGGGGCCCACAATTCATTAAGCAGACCAACAGGGCGTTGGTGTAGATTAGAAAGGTATTAAGCGCTATGACATGGCTGTTGGAGGTTATCGGTTGCTGTTGAATGAGTGCATTTAAAGTGCCTCAGTTTAAAGAAGTAGATCCAGACAAGGTAGCGTGGTCTGCGGTGGAAGGTTAAATCTGAGGAGTCGTAAGATGATTAACAGCATAGGGGAACACAAAAAACATGAGCTGTTGTATAAACTAATTTTATTTTTCTAACCTTTTCTCTTTTTTGTGATATGCCCAATAGTTTTACAGTATGAGGTCACTACAGTTACTCAGATTAAATGATTTGAGATTGGAGGGGAATATTGCTTTTTCCTGAAATGCTTACAACTCCAAAACATGTGCAACTTGTGATCAGTGGCCACAAGTACCGGTACTCACTGGGAACCACTGCTTTAGGAGAACAAGGAACATATATGACATGCAGGGACTTAAAGGGACAGTTCACCCTCAAATCAAAGATACATATTTTTCCTTTTACCTGTAGCGCTAATTATCAGTCTAGATTGTTCTGGTGTGAGTTGCAGAGTGTTGGAGATAGCCATAGAGATGTCGGCCTTCTCTTGAATATAATGGAACAAGATGACACTCGGCTTCTGGTGCTCACAGTGCCAAAAAATCCATTTAAAAAAACGGACAGTAATGTATCTTGCCAGAGATCACGATCAGGTTACATAAAATAATCCGCAGACCTTGTTGTGATGAGAAGTTGATGTTGTCCTCCTCGGCTGAGCTGAAATGAATTAGCTAGCTCAGTGGTGCTAGGTGAGCTAGCAGTAGATGCACACTTCCTTCTGAACGATGACACAGATAGCAGGTGTTGTTTGGTAGAAAGAAATAGTTCCTACATGAAACTGCTCACAACAAGGTCTGTGGATTATCTTGAGTAACCGGGTCATGATTTCTGGAAAGAGACATTGCTGTTGAGTTTCAACTGTATTTTTTGGCACTTTGAGCACCACAAGCCGAGTGCCATCAGGTTCCATTATATTGGAGAGAAGGCAGAGATCTCTACGCAGGAGTCTTTCCTCTATGAGTATATGCATGCTTCCTTCTCAACACTCGTGCCTGATTTCCACACAGTTTTGTGGCTATATTTCCATATAGCATACAGAGTACGCCCGCAGTGTTCAACACAAAGAAATGCATCTCTTCACGTGTAAATAAAACATCACGACAGAAATGGCAGAAAAGTTCATTCTGAGTGTTTTTTGCCATTCAGTCTTGTGGAATAGGCACATGCAATAGTACAGAGACAAAACCAGGACTAATGATGCATGGTGACAAATAAAGGAGGAGGTCAGCCAGTCAGGTGTGTTGCAAGTTTTGTGAAATGTTTTGTTAAAAGATGTATGATCCAGTATGCATGCACACTATATGCTACACAGTTAGCATGATACCAGTGATAGGTAGCTCAACAATCTGTCAAACTTTTCACTTGGAAAAAAATGTACAAACAGAGCTGCATTATACATTCATCAATCTGTTAGCTAATTTATTTTTATGCTAACTTACTGTGGCACAGTGCATATGGTCTATCTGAAATCTGCCGCAAAAGTTTAAATGTATTAATGCACTCAAGGCAAATGAACAGAAAAAAAACATGAAGGAGTTTTGCAAACACATCAGAGACAGCAGAGATTCTCGTAGAATGATTGGGCATCACATTGATTTGCACAGTACACAGAGCTATGTGGAAACGAGGCGTCAGTGACTCACACCAAAACAATCTAGATCAATAAATAGCACTACAGGTGAGAGGAAAAATAAGTATTTTTGATTTTAGAGTAAACTGTCACTTTAGCATCATGAAGTTGACAACTACCAAAATAAGAAAGTAGAAAAGTTGAAGTAGTTGTTACTGACCACAGAGCTGAACTGTGCTGTTAAATGCCTGAGAGGTTCATATGAGTACTGTATTTTCTGCTCCTGACTTCTCTTTGCACAATAGACAAATACTCTCTGTCTCACACACACACACACGCACACACACACACACACACAAACACACACATACACACACACACACACACACACACACAACACACAGGTCTCCAGTGTCTGTCCTGGTCTCTCTCAGACGGCCCTTAGCAGGTTGTTGTCAGAATGGGAAGTGAACCTTGCGGCCAGCGCAGACACCCGTCTGCTCGGCTGCTTTCAGGCTATTACAGCCAGACATATGCACTCATTGAGCCATCATCCCCTCCACACACACACACACACCCACACTCACTCTCACACTCGCAGACTTCCAGACTCCCACCTACACTCTTGCACACACATGAGTAGACGAGGTGGGAGCTGAGAAGGTGTGGGACTACGTCTGTGATGAATGAAATGCGCTAATGATGGATGGCTGCTTAGCCAGCGGCTGACAGCGCTCGTACATTAGAAAGCATTTGGTAAATAAATAACTCCCCTACACACACATAAGCATACACACAAACAATTCTCCCTGCCACTAATGTGTTCCCAGCTCAGGTTAAGGCTCATAGCATTATAAAGTAAGTGTGTGTGTGTGTGTGTGTGTGTGTGTGTGTGTGTGTGTTGTGTGTGTGTGTGTGTGTGTTAGGGGGAGAAAGGGGGGGGAGGGGCTTCATGTATTCTACATAAAGTGCATTTGTTTGCACTATGAAGGAGGTCTTAGTTGCTTTAGTGCATACTGTTGCCAGTGCCACACACATGATTGTGTCTTTTGCATGTACACATCTGCAAGACATATTTATACGTAGGGGGTTTATTCTTACACATTATGTATCTGAATATTTTAGAAAGGCAAATCTGGCATCAGATGGAGAGAAATCAATATTTCACAGATGCAAAGGAATATTCTATTTCATAAAACTTGCGGTTGTACAAGCAAAAGGTCTTTAGAGAAATAATAACTGTAAAAGCTTTCCACTTTGTGTGCTTTGGCTGCCAGCAATAATTTTCTACAAGAAGATGGGTTCAAGGTTTTGTTTGCTTTCTAAATTGCGGATATCTCAGTAGTGGAATGAAACTCTTTCATTTTTTATCTCGCCAGTGTACAGACGGAAACACACAGAGCTGCAGTCTATTCAGCTGGAGCTGCAGAGTCCAGACTGCAAGCTCAGTAAGCTGCGGGCGTCCACCATCATGACCGACTACAACCCCAACTACTGCTTCGCCGGTAAGACGGCATCGGTCAACGACCTGAAGGAGGTGCCACGGCGTAATATCTCCCTCACCAGGTAACAGATTGAAGATCCACAACCAACATTCTTGTTACTTGGTGACACTTTGATCATATCATTAAAAAAGACCATATGAACAAATTCAGCATGAGTTGAAACACCTGTCTACATCGGCTCAAGGATAACAGTGTCTGAATGATCATGACAAATTGAGCAGTTCACTGTAATTGTTATGAAAATCTCCTTTATTAAAATAGGGTGGACTCATAAATACAGTATGGTGTGAGAAGGAGCAGTTTAAATAAAGGCTGAAATATTTAAGTGTGAATTCTCACAGTGCACACGTCTACTGCAGTGATCCAGGCAGCTCTGAAATTATTTTTGCACGGCTCTTTTCAATTTTTAATGTATCTTTCATGTGTTTATAGTTCACCAGTTTATCATTCGGGTGCCTAATCTTTGTGATTTATTCCTTGTTCTTGTGGACTCATAAATATTTTCCAGTGTCTAGATTTATTTAGGTCATGAATCAAGTCAAATGGCTGCAAAGGGGGACATCAGAATTATAAAACTATAACTTGGTGTCAAAGTTCACCATTCTGCACTTAGACATCTGCAGCAGGATGTCACACAGAAACTGTTTTTTGCTTGTGAACAACTAATTCATAAAACTGACTGGCATCTCTGCTTCGCCTAGTACTTAGCGCCATAGGTGATCAGCCTCTGAACACAGGTATATTTAGGATGTGTCCTCCTGCTGGCTGCTTCTAATGTCTTTAGTCTTGTGCGCCCCCCTCCCTGTGTGAATGATTCAGCGTAACGTCTTAAATGTGAATGTAATTGTAAATAATAAATGTGTCTCAAGGGGTCTGGGTCATGGTGCGTTCGGTGAAGTCTATGAAGGGCTGGCAGTGGGGATACCTGGTGAGCCGAGCCCACTGCAAGTGGCAGTCAAGGTGAGTTCTCATCCACTCTCTGGAGCTATAAATGTTTTATTTTTCTGTTTTAAAAGGTCAGATTTTGATTGAATCAAATTAGATCCACAGGGGCTAAAGTAATTACACATCATCCACACAGGAAGAATTCTTTATTTCAGGATGGGAGATCAGGAAGTTGAACAAAAGCAGTTTTTCCTCATTTTTATTGCATTGCTTTTTGCAGTTAAAGACTTCAAAGCACAAATACTGTCAGTCATTTAGAGAGGCACTACATAGAAAATACAATTATGACTGTAAATCAAACTCGTAACCATTCATCGCTAATTACAACAGACCCTTCCTGAGGTTTGCTCTGAGCAAGACGAATTGGACTTCCTCATGGAGGCTCTAATCATCAGGTAAGAGTCACTGAGAGACACACAATTAACAAAATTCTGCACAGTGCTGACAAAGCCATTCCTAATCCCCCCTCCCTGCTGTGTCTCTGTCCCTGCAGTAAGTTCAGCCACCAGAACATTGTGCATTGTATAGGAGTCAGTCTGCAGGCCATGCCCAGGTTCATCCTGCTGGAGCTGATGGCTGGAGGAGATCTCAAGTCTTTCCTGAGGGAGACCAGACCCCGGCTGGTGAGACACTACGATCCAAGTCACATCAGTCAGATTTTCAAACATCATTTTTGTGTTAAAACCACACAGACTATTTTTAGTTGCACAAAATGTTCCCCTTCTTGCACTCATTCCATAAAAAGCAATATTTCTACTAAGCTGTTTTACATGAATATTTCATTAATATTCTCGTTTACATCCAGCTGTGCATGCTCAGATCAACGTGCCCTAATGTGTTGTTTATAACGTTAAAATGTGGAGAAGTGGAACCACTGGAGACACTTGTATCATTTTGCCTCTTCGCATCAAAATAGGATTTTTCCTCTGCCGGTGGTAGACTTGTTCCATTGTTCCACCGTGCAAACACCGATTCCCTCTTTCATTCCCTCAACCTCCATCTTGAAAAGGTCGGCTTTGTGATATTTGTGCATATCCAAAAACCTGTTGATATCCAAGTCTTTCATAATGTTTAAAAGGCGTGTTTCACCTTCCGACCAGAAATGTGGGCTTTTCTTTTGGGCATGCATCTCTCTCTCTGCCCCAGCCTTGCAAACTGTAGGCAAGGCTGGATTGTGTATAATGTATCCATAACAATGCACAGAGCTGAACATAAACACAGAAGAAGCACATATTCTGAATGCACTGTACACATGTCCAAAGAAAGTTCCTGAAGCTGAATAATATCTGCATGTTCCGCATGTCAATGCTATATTAGGAAAAAAGGCCTGATTCACAATATCAAAACCAAATATGCTGTCAAATTCAAAATATCATTATATTCAGAATAATAGTGGAATGTTAGTGTGCATATAAATGTAGTCACCTCCATTTTGCCAGCTCTGCCTCTGATATATTCACTGATGTTGCATTGTGGGTAATTTCCTCTGTCTCCTCTCTGTGTGATCAGGAGCACCCGTCCAGCCTGACCATGGTAGACCTTCTCAATGTGGCCAGAGACATTGCCAAGGGCTGCCAGTATCTGGAGGAGAACCAGTTTATACACAGGTATGTTACTGGATGACCACACGTTTAGCATATAAATATGCAAAACCATCAGAGTGTTAGCATAAACAAATACAAGAATGTATTGTATTCTGTGGTCCTATATTCCTCCCACCTAAACAGATTAGCAAGACAGAGAGGAAAACAAACAATACACAGCACATATGGGTATGCATATACATATGGCATGCTAATGTGCAAAGGAAAATATACAAACTCAACAAACAGACTTGCCTGCATTCATTTACTGACTTCTGCTCAGAGTTATGTGCAGACCTCATCCGTCCAAGCGGAACATATGGACTCTGCATGCCTTTTGCCTTTCGTACGATAGCAGAAAGGACAAGTGATGAGTTTAGCATCAGAGCAACCAGATGGGGTAGCCGGCTTGCCTTTTTACGGTCTGCATCCAAGGCACAAGTCCCCTTCTATATACATATTCACAGCGGGTGGTGAACCAGAGGACGTGAACAAAGAATTTCTAAGTCCTTCTCTGTCTTGCAAATATCTTCTTCTGTGAGGAAAGTCAAGTACATGTCAGAAAGGGAAAAGGTCAAAATTGCTCCTGCAATCACATCAAGACAATTAAAGTGCATCGCTCTTCCTTCACGTCTCTCTTTGACTTCCTAGGAATTGGCCAATGACAAACGAGGCCTATTAAACCTTGTTTGCCCCAACGTGGCACAGTAAAGCCCCATCAATCCATCTAATGGCCGACTCTTCTCCGCAGGCTCGTGAGCTTCTATACGGCCCGCTTTTCTGCCTTCAACCCGTATTAAAATTCATCCAAACGCTGTCCTTGAGGCTAATTTCATTTTTTATGGAGGTGTGTTTACTTGGGGTTGAGTAAAGGGCAGGTGAATGAGGTGGGGTGGAGGAGCAGACAGTCCGCTACTCAGAAAATGCAGCTCTTACAGGGATTACAGGGTTGGATGATGAGCCGTGGTGTGCTCCAACAGGTTAAATCACAGGTTAAATGCTGTCTGAGAATAACTTACTCTGGCTTTGGTGTGTTTCTATGCTTTTCTGGCCAGTGGATAATGTAATGTTACTCTGGCGTTACTTTATTTTACAGCAGGCTTGGTACTCACTTCGGAAATTATAGCCCCCTGAAAAGAAGCACTGTGCTGAGGAGAGTCGGGTAGTTTGATGCAACCTCAGGTGTAAAAATAGACTAATAACGGAGATTGTTCTTTAATGCTGCTGTGTAATGGGTCTTTAAGCTGCAGTTAAAAGATGCTGTAAATAAGGTCTACAGTTAACACTGTTTTAACAACAGACTGCTCTCACATCACTGTGCTGCATGTACAACAGCACTGTGTCCTTCCCCTAAGCCCTCAGCGAGCACTCTGTGACAGCTACTGCTGCATTTCAAGGCTCGTCCTTGCCTACAAGCAAAAGCAAATCATTTGCATGAATTCTTCCAAGCCATTAAGCAAAGACTACTTGGATTCAGCTACATAGCACCTCGTGAGAAAGGAACTTGTTAAAGTGTTAGTGTGTGTGCAATCCCGAGTGCTGCTTGTAGTCATGCTATGATAGAAATGATTCAGTTTTCTGACATGCTGCTAAATGGATTGATTCATTCACTTCTTTTTCTTGAATAGGAAATGTTGTGCTGTGATAACACAATTTAGGAAATTCTCTATCGCTGCTTTGATAACTCAGTTTACCGACAGTCATTTAGCTGTTTCAGTCTAAATTGGACTTGAACTGAGAGGCAAATGGATGCCCTAGACACAATGTTGTTTTTATTTCATACTGAATTATTTAACATCAAACTTCAAGTAGCACCATAAGTTGAATAGCTCCAAACACTTCTGGCGTATTGAAGTGGGGCAACCATGCATAGTGTAGTCCCTGTCTTAAAAAGCCCTCAGTTTAAATCAGTCTGAAATATTACTTTATCCTCATTGTGTCATTTCATATCCAAGTTCATCAGAGTGTGGAGGCTAAACATCAATGAGCTGCTGTCTGTGCGCTCACAGAGCTCCGTGCTGTGGTTTGCATCACTGCTGGTTTTTCATTTCCAGCCCTGCCCTGTCTCATGATCTAGTTTGAGCACAGTGTCACATGATGTTATTTTGATGTTAAATTCGTGGTATTTATTGTCCCTAGTGCGCACTTGTCTTTAGTATGACGGGGAGCAGTGCACTCACAGCGTAACTTCTAAAGACGATAAGAAAGTTAGGCGCCTGGGGATTAGAATACAGTGTGTGAGCTCTATTTTCTTTTCCCCAGACAGGAGCAGAGCATGCTGTGTGAACTACTGTATTTTCTCAAAGACTAACCAACCCAGTACAGTGCAAATATGAATTTTATGAATTTTCTCTTCTAAGCTACTCTGCCTGCAAATACGGTGTAACATTTCAATCTTTTCTCTGGATGCACCATGTGGGCAGAGCTATAAAGGCACTGTAGGAAACTATACACTTTACCTGCTTGCCCGGGGCAGCTTGGTAGTTACACTCAACTTCAAATCCAACAGGGAGCGTATGTAGGTGTTCATACGTGGAGCACTCATATACATGCAAATATATGAGGAACTCTGGTAAAAAAGTGAAAAGACAAAGCATGAGCAAAGCTGTGTGGATGTCAATATTCACTAATACAGTATCCCTCCATATATTAAAAATCCCATAATTCAGATTTACAGTAGCAGTGAGTTATTGTGTTTCAAAACAGGTGACCAATCTCCATCAATCCAGCAGTAAGCACACGCAGTGACCTGACAGCCTGTATGTGTTTCTCTCATCTTTCAGGGACATAGCAGCTCGGAATTGCCTACTGACCTGCAAAGGATCGGGCCGCGTCGCCAAGATTGGAGATTTTGGGATGGCTCGAGACATTTACAGGTACTATTGACTGACAGATGTACGGCAGCAGGCAGGACCGCCTTGGCTGGCTCAAAATCAAGATCAGATTCAGCTGATTTTGAGTCTAAATAAGGTCTGAGACAATAAGCTCACATCAAACTGAAAATAAGAAAGTGTATCTTTGAAGAACAAATATGGGGGGAACACTGAGTGAGCATGCACTACATGCCAGTTCTATGGAGTAATCTCAAGGCAGGGCTGGAGGATGGCAGCTGAATTCAAACGTAATATTAAAAGGAATACACTGTTGGTCAAATGTTTGTAATGACCTGTTATTTTAATGTTTTTCATCCTTCCTTCACCGATGGCTAAACAGCATGATTAAAACACCAATTCAACTATTCACTTTTGAGACAGTTTTGGCCTGAAAAGAAGAAGAATTAAATAATTCAAACTTCTGTTTAGTCAGTGTCCCTGCAGTGTTGTATGATAGCAAGATACTGTTGGAACCATTTTTCCCACAAATACCATCGATTTTTAATTTGTTTTCCAACCCAGAGAAGCACAAGTGACCTTCAGTCACCATTAAACCATAATAGGGCAACTGGACTCTGTCTTTGAGCCCTCTGCACTCTACTCATGGTTAGATTGAAAGGGTCCATGGCATGTTCAGCTGATATTCTGATAGACTAACCCTCTATTTCTTTTGTGATGTTTAAAGAATACTTTTGCTGAAGCAACATGTTGCCTGTTAATCCAGCTTTTTATTGGCTTTTTATTGACTTGACACTGAAGAAAGAACCTAATCTTGTTAAAATCTGAATACATTGTGATGTTTTGAAGCTTCTTTTACCAATAACTGGTGGGTTTTTTTCTATTCTCATTGAATCATAGCTCAGAGGGATCCTCGTCTGTTTTTGCCCTCTCAGTTGTCAGTCTGGTTGAACCATTGTACAGCGTTCTGTTCTCCATGTACAAAACAAACTCTTTAAACAAACATCTATTTGTGAAGACGACTGTCTGAAACCTAAAGGCACGAAAAACCATTCAGTCATCTCAGCCATCAGACTGTGGCAGGTGATTCCAAACTTTTCAATCAATCAATCAATCAATTTTATTTATAAAGCCCAATATCACAAATCACAATTTGCCTCACAGGGCTTTACAGCAAACGACATCCCTCTGTCCTTATGACCCTCGCAGCGGATAAGGAAAAACTCCCCAAAAAA
>NC_065519.1:26851132-26872037 GCF_006386435.1 Epinephelus moara | reverse complement strand
CAGTATACATGTGTGACAATAGTCATATGTGTATAATAACAGTAGAAGTATGACTAATGACTAATGACGGCAGCAGCAGCAGGAGGCATCTGGCAGGACCACGGCAGCAGCACAACCACACACGTCACGCTGTCCAGGCACCGCTGCGATATGAGTTAATCTGAGAGACAGTGGAGCACAAAGGCTCCGGAGAAGAAGCCGAGTTAGTGACATCCAGAATGGCTTTGTGATTGGGAGTTACTACTAACATGTAATGAAACTACGAAACAAATGTAATCAGTTACAGTTACTAATCAAGATGTTGGAGATTAGAAAGGGGTTACATCTGAAAATTCTTTTTGTTAAAAAAAATAAATAAAATAAAATCACTTTTATTTAACATTTACATTGAAAACTCAGGAATAATATTGCCTTTAAGGTGTTGTGTATTAATCAATGCATAAATATTTAAAAACCAACACCTCTGAATATTATTTATAATCTGGTGCTCCTATGGTTACAGTGCAACTTGATGACAGGGTTTCACTGCCTTCACTGGGTGAGTTTCAAGTCTTTTACACCTCTGACCTCACCCAGCAACACCTCTGGTTGTAGTCTGGGTGAGGTCAGAGGTGTGTACTTGATCAAGGTTATGAAAAGACTGCTTTATTGTCACAAGAAACAAATGGTGACCATTGGTGTGAGATTGTCACAAGAAACAAATGGTGACCATTGGTGTGAGATGGAAAGCAAACTCCTGTCTGCAGTAGTCAGATTCTTTATTCTCAGATCCCTCGCCTCTCACTTCCTCCCCAACATGTTGCTGCACTACATGGAAGTTACATTTTGACACTGAACATCAGCAAAGGTTATCTGAAGCTATCTGAACCAATAACTGTTGCTGTTGTTTCCCCCAACAGTCTCAGCTGAAGTAAGGCTCAGTCCAAACGTACAAATGTATTTTTTAAACCAGACTTTTTTCTGTGTATTTTAGCCTTTAGTCTGCAGGTGAACTGCATCTTAGGTCACTGGATGGGACCTTCTGTAAAACTCCATCTGAGGTGAACATGTTCAGAAACTCCCATCAGTGTCGCTCTTGGCTTGTACCATCAGAGTATACACCGTAAACTCCTTTGTGAGGCGGCCCAACTAAGGGGACATTTCATACAATGGCAGACGTGGCCAAAATAGTGTTGGCTCTAACCTTGCTGACAGGACTTTTTAAACATTTGAACATAAATGTACAGTTACTCCTCCACTATAATGAGCAGCAGAGGCATCAGAGTGTGCCATGAAGGTCACTGCTACATAATCCAACACTCCCAAGAGTGTAGCTAGAGTCTCACTAATGTAATACTCTTTTTTTTAGGCTCCTAATTAGCCAACATTGTCTTCTTCTTTGCATGATTGGCCAACATGGCTGTAGGGTCAGGGTTACATCACTGCCTGCTGGTTTGGCATGCTCTTGACAGTGCCTCAGTTGTGCTTCTGTGTTTAATTTGGACAGTTTTTTTAAACAGTGCTAGTGTGGACAGGATTTTTAATTTTATTTTTTGAGAACAAAAGGAGGAAAACCCCTGTTTAAAAAAAAGAAGAAAAAAAAGAAGAAGAAGACATGGATGTGTGGACTAGCCCTGAGGCTAACTACAATAGTTTTTTCATCCTGTGAAATTCTGGGTGTGGACAATTCTCCAACCACAGAGTGAGAGAGCAAAATGTAAACTAAGAAAGGAAAAAATAGGATTTCAGTGACGTACCGGCTCCTTACTTAGGAAGGGTTCTTCTTGGCATGTGATTGTAAAGGCCATGGTACTTATCATGAAGACTTTTAAACTGGTAAATACGTTTTTATTCTCCATCACACTGTCATACTGATGCCTTCTTTTAATCTACATCAGCTCATCTGTAGCCCCTACGGCGACTCATTATTCTTAGCTCCAACTTTTTAATATAGCTACCACTCTTTCACGTGACACCGTTTAAATGAATGCACAATCCAGCAGGGAAATCTCCCAAGCCTTTCATCTGGTAAGAAATTAGAGCAGGGGAAATATGTCACAACATTCAGCTATATCAGCGCAGCACTTTCGAATCATCTGATGGAAAGTCACACGAGAGCAAAGTCACTCTCAGAGCATGCGGAAAAGACTGTTGCACAACACCCCTGGGAAGCCGCATTAGGAGCGCTTGATTCAGTTGCTGATGTCAGTTTTTCAGGTGCCTCGATGTGATTTTGTTTTTATCTCTCAGCCTGGAGCCGTGGCGCCGCGACTCGTTTTTGATTATCATTGTTATTATTTGGAGAGGGAGGGATGGTTGGGTTGCGCGCTATGCCGTCGGTGTGTTATTTTTGCTGTTTCATGATGTGGCCCTCCTGCTAAGTGACGAAGGGACATGGGAGTCCTTTTGAGGCCGTCCCAGGGGACAGGCGTCACAGTGAGGGACCGGGACAAGGCTTAATGTCAGCTTTTTATATTCTGGGAGCAGAGCCACAGGCGTGCTTGCACATGGTGTTCCATGGACTTCCTCTCTCCTGCACAAATTCCCTCGCATAGTCTCACACGCATGCTTGCACACCGGTGATGTGGTGGTAAATAAAAAGCTGGGTAAACAAAAGCTGCCAGTCAGTAATCATCCTGAGGTAAACAGCCGCCACAATGAAGAGAAATTCACTGTGCTCTCAGAAAAGAATTGGTGTTTGCCTTAAATGACCACATTTTCATAGCAACTATTAACAGTGGTGTCTAGCATGACTTTAGGTTGTGTTTATTAATGTCAGCCTGGTGCACACATGCACGCACACACACACATACACACACAGTGA
The DNA here is from genome assembly GCF_006386435.1 of Epinephelus moara. Classification (NCBI taxonomy): domain Eukaryota; kingdom Metazoa; phylum Chordata; class Actinopteri; order Perciformes; family Serranidae; genus Epinephelus; species Epinephelus moara. The sequence goes on along the minus strand of NC_065519.1, from coordinate 26,869,234 downwards.
AGGCAGAACAAAGACATCCAACTCAATGAGCAGACACAAGTATTAGGCTCCACATTGTGTCCTCGGGTGCATGTTCTTCTATCTTACTCTACATTCAACACAGTCTGCTCAACGCCTCTGTCTCTTACTGTTAGTCTTTTGCCTCTATCTCCCAGCTTCCCCTCTGCACACTGAATGGCTCACACAAGAAAAACGCACACGTATAAAAACACCTCCATTTGTGCTATGGATTTCCTAGGACTGTATTTAAGTCGCCCTAATCTGCAGCTCAGCTTTCAGTCTGTGTTGGTGGTGTTAGCAGTAGTAATAAATATGTCCATAAACCCCACACTAAAAAAAAAAAGAGGTCGATCCACTGATGGGGGGATGATCAGCTCTCCATTTTACCATCCCTCAATCTTTTCAAATCGTTCCAGCATTTTGTAATGGGCAAAAGTTTCATGTGTTCTGGTTCTTTTTTTTGAGCGATGTGTTAAACCTGCAGAGGTCACTTAAGGTGGTGGCTGTAACTATATAACAACAATGAATTTAGGAGATTGTGGCCATTAAGTTTTTGTAAGCTTCTTATCACTGAAATCAGTCTTTATACAGCAACAAACGCAGGATCCAATGAGCGTCCACTGCCACAGCTCTTTGATCTAATCACAGTCTTTCAGACAGTCCACTTCCCTCACTGTTTTATTTACTGGGACAGACAGGAAGGATACTGGTGGGGGGGCACAGCAGAGAAGATGGTAGCAGAATTCAGTCCTGTAATTGTGGGCCTAAAAACGGAAGAACTTATTCCCATCATTGAATTGATTGTGTTATTCTAAGTGATAGATTTTGAATCAGTGTGAGTAGCTAATCTGTCAAGCAAACAGACTCAACTAGTGATTGTTTTCTCTGCGTCATTGATTATGTGTAATTTTCCTCAAGGCTAGCTTCTGATGCCAATAGTCTGCTAAGTATATATTTTCCTCTTAGCCATACTATTTGACAGCACATCATCTATATTCGTCTCTACTTACTGCCCCCCTGAAGACACACAGCTGTAGCTGTGAGTCAAACCAAATGATCGGTGCTGTCTCTGTTGTTTGTCTTGTGTCGATACTGTGCAGGGAAAAAAAACCCAGCTGTTTCTTTTCCTTTTAACCTTTAAACCTGAAATTCCATTAGAGGAAACATCACACCAAAAGCCATAAACTTATAATATGCAGGAATTGTCTGCTACTGTTTGTAAATAGAATCGCCATCAAAAGTGAAAGCCGACCTCAGCTCTGCCCACTCGGCGGTTCGCCTCGCTAAAAAGCCCATACCTCACCTGAGCGCTGTGACCGGGATCATGCTGAACACAGCAAAATAAGAAGAAAATAACTAAATACAAGCAGAGGACAGAGTCTCTGCAGATAAATACACCGCCATGCACGTCTAGTGGGTCATAAGAGATGACTGAGAGGGATTACTTTTGTATGAGTCTATACATCGTTTTTTAAGAAAATCCTGCGTAGTTATACCCTGAAGACCTCCTGCAATACCTAATAATGCATCACTTAGACCTGTTGTTCTCGTCTGTGGACACTTTTATGTGCCATCGGGTGGCAGCAAAAGCACAATACACTAAACTATGTTTAAAAAAACAAACAAAAAAAAAACAAGATGGCAGCCACAGCCAATTCTGGCCCAAAAGCAGACAGGGTACAAACCTGATCAAACTTTATCGTTGAAACTTTTTTTATATACTTAATAATGTTGGTAGCTTGATGAGGCAAACAAATTTGACCAATTTTAGTGATAGTAACAAGCTGAAACGCAGTTAATTAGGAAGGACTCATTTGAGAACACTGGGACTTTATTATTTGATTATCGCAGCATTTCACTTAGGTCAATTAGGTGTGACAGACTGCTGCTACATATGAAAAGGACATTCCTTGATAGGAGCACTGAAATGTACAGGTTTGAACAGTTTAGACTTGAACAGTGACCCCTAACCCGTAGAGTTACAAAACATTAAACAAATGCTGTATTGTTTGTAATTTTGTTTTTGCTCAACCATGTTCAGGCACTGAAATAATTTAATACAGCATTTAGTTTAATACATTATCGCACACTTGTGACCAATAAAAAATCAGGTCCTACTTTTCCCAGATAGCTAGGAGAAATTAAAAATGCATAAAAAAACAAAAGCTTGAGTCTCATGAGGTTAAAAAAAAAGCTTTTTTTGTCTTTGAATGGAGCTGACTTCCCTCACCTGGTTCAGTAAAGAAGCTGAAGCTTGGCTACATCTGTTTTAGCTTCCTGGCACTAGTTGCATATTATTTTTGGACTGAATTTCACAGATTACTTTTAAAGCATGCATAGCTTTTAACAGTAGTTCAGACATTTCCGCCCCTGGTTAGCGAGCGCGCAGCTTGAAATCGTCCTAAAGTAAAGACAAACTAAAGACAAAATGTGATGGGTCATGCAGCCCATGCCCCAGCTGTGGCTGCCAAAACCTGTTTTTTTTTTTTTTTTTTTGCTTGTTGTCCCACATTTTATCCAAGCCGTTTTATTCCTTGCCACCCTGCTTTTGATGCGTTTGCCATTCTTTTCTTTTCTGTTTTTTTTTTTGTTTTGTTTTGTTTTTAGCTTTTATTCATCTGGGGTACGCCAACTGAGTCCAATGCTCTTTTCTCATCCTGCTTCACATTCACACCTGGGAGCTGCCCACTGTAATTACAGTCCTTCCCTGCTCAGCCATGTGTAGCTCCAGCAGAGCAGTTGGTGCTTCACTTACTTGTCTAGTTTTTGAAGGCAAAGAGAAAGAGACTGTTCCTGCTTCTCCATTACTTTCCCAAAAGGCCCTGGGATTGGAACTGGCAACCCTCCAGTTACAAACCTGTCTATAAGCTATTACAGTCCTATTTATTATGAACAACTTGTCATGTTTACAAACAACTGCTCAGGGACAAAAAGTGTCATTTTTATGACAAAATCACTTGGGGCAAACAGATTTACTCCTCTGCAACAGCAAACGATGCCAAATGATGCTGTTTCCAGCCAAACACAGCTGACACCACTTAACTCAGATGTTGATGTGTGTCCATTTTTTCCCATGTGGACACTTTGATGGATGGGGAGCCGAGCGGCACCTAGTTCATGTCTTGTCCCCGCTGTGTGCCTCGAGCAGGGCGAGATGAACCAGGCAGTGACCTCTATCAGCACCAACAATCAGATAGAGCACACATCAGATAATTTCTTTACCGACGGCACGCTCAAGACAGCATTAAAAATGGCTTAGACAGGGCTCGGCACAGCGAAAAATTTCCCTCTTCCCTTTTGGCGAGATAAGGAGCTCTTAGAGGATCTCTCGCCAGCGTGTTAGGAAACTGAAAAATGTGATTGGATCAGAGTGCCTATATAGCCACTGACAAACACTGAATTAATTGCTGGATGTTAGATTTTTTTTTTTTCTTCTTCTTCTTTCTTTTTTTTACCCTCTGCTTTTGAGGGCAGTGGTGTTGCCATGGTGATGGTGCTGCAAACTACAGATGCTGGTTTTCATTTTTACAGTTGTTGCCTTTTTTTATTATTAGTGGGCAAACAATAAAAACTATATTACTATTATGAGCCACATGGTTAGTCATAAAGCATCTTGCCATTCAAAATGTCTGTGTGTGTGTTTAGGGCAAGCTACTACAGGAAGGGGGGGCGTGCCATGCTGCCAGTGAAGTGGATGCCACCTGAAGCCTTCATGGAGGGCATCTTCACATCCAAAACAGACACATGGTAAGAATCCCTCACACTTCTCTTCAACTGGCCTCGGTGACGACTAAAGCTCACCCTCACTGTGATGTCACCACCTATATTTCACACTCAGACATCTGCTGTCCCAACATGCCCCCTGTCTTGCTTTCTGCTTTTCACCTTCCTCTGCCCTTCAACGCCTTTGATCCTGAGCCATATGTTTGTCTCTATCTCACTTTTGTCCTCTGCTCTTATCCTTTACAGCTTCAGCTCTGATGGTGCTCATAATTTACGACCTGATTGTCCTTAGTCGCACCCTCTAGTCTTCCTCTCCCTGGAACTAATCTGTGCTTGCATCATCTGCAGGTCGTTTGGGGTTCTGCTGTGGGAGATCTTCTCATTGGGCTACATGCCATATCCAAGTCGCAGTAATCAGGAGGTGTTGGAGTTTGTAACCAACGGTGGGAGGATGGACCCACCTAAAAACTGCCCTGGGCCAGTGTAAGTGCACATCCACTCACAGATGCTGAATGCATTCATGTGCTTCACATGACCAGAATAAAAATGTGCTCCCATGAGGTCTAATTAAGCTTCTCTATAACATAAATAAGATAGAGCATGTAATGCGTAGATAGTATACACATAGGCGGCATAAAGGAAAAAACACAAGCTCAGAGGCAGACATGAAAGGCTCTGATGATTTGCTGATATTGACACGTAAACGAGTTGTGACCTAGAAGGCGTCAGAACATTTTATGGGAGATGGCGCTCAGCGCTTTCAATATGAAAACCACATTAACAATTTTCTTTCAAGTTTGCCTCCCAATTTAGAGGGAGTCATGGGTAGCTGATAGAGAGCTTAAAAACCATTTCCATATCACACTATATTTTCACTCACTTTTCAGATGTCACCTCTCATGCCAGCTCTATTATACAACATATATGGGCAGATGCACACACACATTTTCTCTCTCACTTACATACACATACACTTGGGCCTTCCTGGAATTTCACAGCTTTCCCCTTCATACCTGTTGGCCATAGCTTTGCAGATTACTCCTCGTATCGTCTCACAACCTGCCTTGCATGTTCCGTGTAAATGTGTATTTCTCTCTTTGAAAAAATAAACACGGCCCTGTGATGTTCACTTAATTTGAAGTTGCAAAACAGTCTCACAACAGGACACACTGATTACTGAAAGCAGCAGCTACAGTTGGAATCATCTCAGCAATTAAGACCAGATCTCAGGATTTAACTTCACTGTTAGTTCCTCCTCTTCTCTGCATCGCCCATTAAACACAATCACTCAGAGCAGCAGGAGGCGGCTATTAGTGGATATTTTGTCAAAAGAGATCAATCTGGCATTTGTAAAAACCAGCGGGAGACATGGTGCTGGTCAGCCTCTGTGTCTTTTTGTTTTCTCTGCATCTGCATGGAGCGGAAGGAAATGTTTTCATTAAGTATTATGTGTGTCTGCCCATTAATGTGTGTCTTTAGGTATCGTATAATGACTCAGAGTTGGCAGCATCAACCTGAAGACAGGCCTAACTTCTCAACTATCCTGGAGAGAATTGACTACTGCTTACAGGTAACTAAACAAAGCACTCTGTGGGACTCCGCTGCCATGAATACACAAATTAGGACTAAGAGACATGAGGGAAATATCTGAATTTTGCAATAATGCTTGGTTTAAATTGTGGATATACTGTATTTTATAAATGTAACAAGCCTGTATTGGTGGCCTGCAAAGCTCAGTACTGAACCGTATCATTACCCAAAGTTATCTCCAAGGAAAATCCACACTGGCCCCAACCCCATAATATAAGTCCCACAAACTGACCCATGATGAAACACACCTTTTTGCCGCTCTTTTGGGTAATGTACTATCCCATTCACATGTGCACAGCATTTGCTCGGTCACCTCCCTGTTGTTGTTGAGGTGATGATGCAAAGTGGCACAAAGATAACCGCTTTTGCAGTAACCATCTGTCCACTTATCCAAAGTACCTGCCCCCTTGCTATCAGTCAGCTGCATCCTTGGCTCCAAAATTGTTTTGTTAAATGTCCACTGCACGTTTTGTCAGAGTGCCACATGATACGGTTTTTGGACCAAGCAGAGGCTGCTGAGCATCCACACAGCCGACTCAATACCTGTGATTATTTTTGTTGTCACCCGCTACCCACCGTATTTAGTTCATTTTCTCTCATGCCTGTGAATTTATGTAAATATAGTTTTCTCACATAACACAACCTTTTTGCAGGTGATCCACCCCAGTCCAGAGCTCCTCATTTGTTAACAGGTCAACTACAGATAATCAACTTTCACTACATTTAGTATTCTTTGGAAAAAATATATATATTTTGCTCACATTTTTAAGATGTTATTTAAATGCTAGGCCTGTATTTTACCTTACACACTCATTTCTCTACATGATAATGATTTCCACAGTGGAATTAAATTCATCAGTATCAACCTGTATGTGTAACATTAGAAAATGTTGGCATCTGACTGACAACCTCTAATGACATAGCTGACAGCTCTTTGTGGTAGCTACTTAAACTTTAGCTCCACTGACTAAACAAGCTGCTTCATGGCACATGTTCTTACAAGAGGAAACCATCTGTGCTCAACCATAAATACAACAGACACAGGCATCAAATTAGAATATGATTCATACAACACCCAGTAGTTTCATGTTGTACTATGGTTAACTCAGATCATTTATTTAATTAGCTACAGCTGACTAAACTTTTTTTATTATAGCTGAAGAAACCGTTGACTAAGTGTTCTCACCTCATATTTGTTCCTTAATTATAAAGGATGTAATTTAAAAAAGAAAAATGTGTCTCTTTTAAATTGTGATTTAATTTAATACTGTTAACACAAAAATAAACTGATCTCTTGATGGTCAACCCCATTTTAGGACCCTGACGTGGTGACCATGCCTCTACCTGTAGAGTATGGACCCATCCCCGAAGAGGAGGAGCGTGTACCGACGCGCTCTGACGACCCCTCAGCTCCAACTGTGTTGGTGAATGCCCAGGTGCCTGATGGGGAGGTTCCGCAGCCACCCCCATCCTATCCTACAGAGGAGACCCGGAGAGGTGGGGAGCTCGCTGTCGTGACTAGCACAGCATCAGAGGCCAAAGCACAGATGTCGGCCCAGCCCCAGCCATGCCTCCACCAGCACCAGCAGCCTCACACACAGACCTCCATCACCATGACAACCACCAACACAGTCACCTCCACAGCCACCTCTACACTCACTGCCAAGGGACCTCATGTCACCACCCAGCCCAGTCCCGAGGGAGGCCACATCAACCTGGCCTTCACCCAGGGCCACCCGCCAGAGAAGGAGGGTCACAGTGGGAAGAGCACCAGTCTCTGGAACCCGACATATGGCTCGTGGTTCCTGCAGCAGAGGAAGCAGCAGCAGCAGCAGCAGCAGCAGCAGAGGCAAGGAGGGGTGGGGGGAGCGGGAGGGAGCAGTGGCAGGGTGCCTGGCGAGGGGCAGGAGCATGTGGGCCGGACTGTGGCTGAGGTGGCGGGAGCGCTGGGTCTCCAGCACCAGCACAAGCAGTTCCAGCATCAGCTCCAGCAGCAGCATCAGCTCCAGCAGCAGCACCAACTCCAGCTGCTGCACCATCAGCAGCAGCAGCAGCAGGGTCTTTGCAGACCTCTGTTACCCCCACCACCACCTCCTGCTGCACAGTCACCTCTGCTTTTAGATTCAGCCGCCTTGCCCCCGGTCCCCCTCTACAGACTGAGACGATTCCCCTGTGGGAACATCGGATACGGGTACCAGGAGCAGGGCCTGCCCCTGGAGGCCGCCCACGGTAACCCCAACCCCCCTCCTCCACCCCCTATACCACAGCAGGGCATCTCCATGTCCTCAGCAGCCCACCAGAGGGGGGCCTCAATTCCCACCTCAGTGTCCCTGAGTCGGTCAGGTATGTCTGAGGACAGCCGTCCACTTCTAGTCACCATGGGGACAGTACAGGACCCCAGGCTGCCCAGGATGGAGGGCCACAACGCCACCGTGCTTTAGCCCAAATGCCTGTGCCACTGGTCTCTTTTTCAGGCCCTGTCTTTGGAGACTGTGTGTTCAGGACACATAGCAGGCAACACTGTGTCAGGACAGAGACCGTTTTACACCACCCCCTACCATCCCATCATTTTGGTTCCTTCCTCCAGTTCTCGCTGAAACGAAGCTGGATGACTCCATCAGGCTTTTCCCATGAGAACCCTGGAGGTGTGTTTAAATCCCCAACGGATGCTAAAGCACATCAGAGAACTAAAAAAAAAAGCTTTGGGAGGCAAAATGAAGAGTAAAGGCTAGTTTTAAGAGTTTAAAAAATGTATTTTTTCTACACTGGAGGGATTATGATTATGAGAGAGAATGCTGAGAAAGAATCAAATAGAGTTTATGGCACAGGAGGACACGAGGACAACTTTCCATCTGGCTGTGACCAAGAGCGTGCACATTTGCCATGTGTCCATGGACAGCTGAGGATGTCTCATCTGTGAGAATGGACTATGATGCGGATTCAAATCTTTATATTTTGCCAAACCTAAGACTTTAAGTCACAAACTTTGGTGACCAGTTTGACTGTAACAGCTGCAAAGGTTGTCTACAGCTGCAAGCCACATGTGTCTGTTCTACTGCAGAACCCTCACACTGTTCCTTCTCCACATCCTTTTGAAAACAACAGTGTGGTAAATAACTTGACTATTTTTCAAGGATATCACAGAATCGGACACTGGATTACCAGAGACATTTATACAAAAAAAAAGAGAAAAAAAAACACTGGGAAAAATGTGTTTGTTGATGTTTGCTTGCCTGCTTGTTTATTTATTCATTTGTTTATTTATTATTTGGAAGTGGCTCTATAAATTATTCATGAACATGCTTCTTCAGATCCAAACAGATTCATTTTACATCAACCGGTTTTCACTTTAGGTTTTCTTTTGGTAATACGGTAAGAAAAAATGAGAGATGGAACAATCCCAAAAAAAAATGATGGACCTTGAGTTTCCTGAATGGTTTGTTATAACACTGATACAGGAAATCAGTCATGGCCTTTACAGTGACCTTTAAGGTGTAGAAGTAAGTGGATAAATAGAGCAGTGACGCAGATTATTTGACTGAAGAATTAAAAGGATTAAAGGCGAGCCGCACTCAGCAACATTTAAGAGTTCAACTTTTTACTGTTGCTGAAGATTTGTAATAAGCCGTTGCCCTGGGAACTATTGAAATCACTGCTCTGTGGACTCTCCTTTTGTTCACAACTCCATTCTGTTAAAGGGGCGCTTTGAGACAGTGAAGTTGAGGCTTTTCTTTTCTTATGGCTTTTTCAGTAACCTTTTATCAATTCATTTCTTGTTAAAAAATGTTTTTCCCTTTTTTTTGTCTGGATATAGAAACACAGTGGATATTGCTGAATCAATCTTAACCTTCAAATTGCCATCTCGAAGCACTCTACATTCCTAAATTTGCATATTTTATCTTTTCTATTATAGGGTGACTGCTGCAGAATACAAATGAGTCCGAGTGAAAAGTTTGAATACAAACTGCTTTCGCTCCACATGTGAATGAAAGCTGAGACCTGAGTCTGAGTCGTATTCTGCTCATTTCCACACACACGGTGTTTCACTGTCTGTTTGAAGTCTGCTTTTTTTCAGTTTCGGGACAGCTACATACAGTATGTCATTGGGACGGCGCCATGAGCGTGGCGGTGTTGATATTTAGGTGAATGACGACAATATGTGTCATTTTTTGATGCTTTTTGCTTGACTGTATTTGGCAATCCTGTCAGTCCCTCTGCTGTAAAGCGATGACGAGCTGTCGTGTGTGTCACAGCGCTCAGTGACTGATTAAGACTAATGCATTCCTGTGGGCCAAGTCAATGAGCAAGGTAAATATTGGCCAATGACAAGTATTTTGCTTTGTCCTCAGTACCTGTGTTACAGTAAATGCATTAATTCTGTGTTCCCCTCACAGCTCATGTCCATTGTTTGATGTAAAGACAAACTTAACTGCACCTGTAAATGTTGTAATTATAAAGTATTGTACTATGGCTCTGGTAAAAGCTGTAAATTGCCCTTCAGAAGACATTCTCCAAAATTAATAAATTACTATATAATAACTGTTTTTGCATATGTCTGTCTGCTGCACTCTTTGGGATCAGGGCCAAGTTAATTAGACTGACTGACACACATAATTACATTATAAATTGGTGTTTAAATTGCTGAAGTCACAACCAGAGACATACAGCAACTTGTTTAGTGTAACATCCTTTAACTGCTAAAATTGGTAATCTTCATATTAAAACTGACACATCACAGCTATGCGCAGAAATAGGGCTGTAAAATGCAAGATCAAATCTTTATTTGTCACGTCTCCACTACTTTAGGACTCCTAGTTTGACGGCAGTAGCTTTAAAAGTTATTGGCAGCACAAATGGTGTTGACACAAAGTGGTATTGGTAAAAGCTGGCAGTAATGGATGCAAGAGGTGGCGCTCATTAAAACAAATGAGTTGTCTGTGCACCAGCTAATTAAACCACTGGTATCATGAACCCCTGTAATGTGTTAAACCTCGCTGTTCAGCTGGGAGTTATTTAAAGAAAAACATTTGTATTTTTCAACCTGGAATCTATCTTACTACATTTTTGTGTCTAAGTGACTAATGGAGAATATGATTTTTGAAATTGCTCCAGTACTGAGAGAGAGAGAGCGCTGCAGCTGGCAGCCACAACACAGGCTGCAATGTACACACTAGAGGACTGTGTGTACCATCAGTTTATGTCTACTGAAAGGTTTTTGTTTTTGCCACTGACAGGCTCAGACTGTTAAAAGTATCTGACAAAGATATAAACTGTTTTTCTTTACCTTTCATTTTAACCTGTCTGTTACTATGTCTAATTAAGTCTCGCTCTGAAGTCAAAGCAATCAGCCAAAGTAAAGAAGTGTTTTATTTATCTGTAGGGATCTTTTCCAAAATGATGTGATCAGACACTTAGAATAACAACCTGAGCCTGTCAGTGGCAAAAATAAGCACTTTTAGTGGACAAATGTTAACAGTGCACCATTGCTACTAAAGGCCATGACAAACCAAGCTGATGGCTGGCGGTTAGTCAATGTTGAGCCATTGGTAAGCATCTGTCACCCTAGTTTTTTTGGTTTGTCCTGCACTTGTTGGCACTAGTCGGCCCTTGTCAGCTTTATTTCAGCAGATTCAGCAAGCTGAATCCATGTCGGTGATGGCAGAGCCTGTCGGTGAGTAAAATCACTCTGATTAGCAGTTAAGCTCAGCGCACGAGAAGAGAAATGCAAGTGAGGAAAGTAACCAAACGACTAAAGAAGACATGAGATCAAACAAACTTGTCATATGCAGTAAGATTATTCCTTTAGCCACTGAGCTCTTTAGCAGAAACTGTTCGTAATTGTTTGTGTTTTCATTCACTAGCACACGGTAAATAGCTTTTGTTCTTCCAACATCAGGTTGTGTTTTTAATGTGCTAACTAGCATCTTGAATCTGTCCTGTCAATCTTTTGGTTTACATCTTTGAATGATGAATACAGACTCTCACCACCTAATGTTTTGGAGAGTTATTTCCTCTCACACAGGCACAGGATGTGCATGCTGGTTGGCTGTTGGCTGTAGTCTCTGCAGTGTGTTTATTGCCACTTTTTAGCTGTGATATTGGAATCGGAGGCGTAGCAACAGTCGGCCTTCAACACCCATTAGTTCTTTGATGTCGATTAAGTGTGTCTGGGGGTCAGGGTTTCAGATTGTAAGCACACATTGGTCACACTAATGATCAATTAATTAATTAATCATGATTTAAAAAAAACAAAAACTTTGCTTATACCAAACAATACTAAACACGTTTTTCCTCACTCATAGCTCACAGCAACATGTTGCATATTCTCTGACAGCACTGCATAGTCTATGAAATATACAAAGATGTAGAGGCCTACACATATGAATCACATTTAATATAATCGAATTAAAGGCTCTCTAAGTCTTCCTGAGCTTGAAAGTTTTTTTGTCACATACAGCAAACATCTACTCACAATCCGCTAGCTATATGTCCTCTGTCCTGTGAAAAAAAAGAAAAACACAACGGAGCTAGCTCACCTTTTAGCCTCATTGTAGCCTGTAGCTCTAACTGCCTCTCTGGGCACGGGGTTCACGTGTGCGCGCTTGCGCAAGACCGTGAGACATGGACACCACATTCATGTGTGTGTGCTTGCTTTCCCTGGTCTGGTGCTGGCTGGTTGGTGCAGCCTGGACCCAAATGTTTTTGTTGCCATTTGCAGAGCCTGGGCTGTCTACAGAGACCGGACTTTTTCACAGCATATTCAGAGGACATGTAGCTAGCGGATCATGAGGAGATGTTTGCTGTATGTGACCAAAACTTTTCAAGCTTAGGAAGACTTAGAGAGCCTTTAAGCTTAATTTTCCAATGTTGCCGCCACGCTCTTCTTGTACTCGCCAAATTTACTGCCTTGTCATTAAATAGTAATATTGCTCCCTTTGTTTGCTGATGCTAGTCATTAAAACAGGCTTTCAAATTACACAATTCTACTGATGGCTAGAATGTAATAGGAGACTGTTTCTAATTTAGAATCAGATCCTCATTGGATCGATCAAATTTCACATGTTCTATATTCACAAATTCTTAAAGACCATTAATCAATCATCAATCAATTGTAATTATCCTGTCTGGGCCTATTGGATTACATTGAAGCCCCTTTCGTGGATGCCGGCTGTAGCCCTCTGGCTTAACGCTGCCTTACCCATAGACACAAAAACATGGGAAAATACTGAAGTTTCCCTTTCAGATCAGTAAAGTTTCATTTTGTCACTAAGATCCATCAACCTCCAACAAAACCCTATTAAAGCTCAGCAGACAGATAATTTAAGAACAAACAATGGTCTCCCTGACATCCTCAAATTGCCTCATTTAAACTATTAAGTTTCTAAAGTGTATTATTTGACAAATTCAATCTCCATGTGTCAAAAAAACAATAATCAAGGGCAAGTTTGTTACAGACTGTATTTGTGCTACAAATGAGGCAGGAAAAGTGCTCTATTATGAAGCAGGACTGAGTGACAAAGTACTTGAACCCACCCCAACATTAGTGACCTGGACAACTGCTATCTATTCTTTGGGTCGGATTACTCATTTGTGATATATAAAAGCTTTCTCATAGAAAGAAAACACATTTACGTGACAAATAAACTAATCCCACAAATTCAGTTCCGACAGAGGCGAGCTTTATGCTCTCAACAGAAGCATTTTCCACAGCACAACAGACCACAGACTTGACTCTGTAGTTGGATGATTGTAGTCCTCCTGACTCTACACACTGCCATTAACCTCAGCTACTGACCTCACGCCCTCAGCCTGGTGCACAAGACCTCCCATCCAGTTCTCACAGGGGTCAAAGCAGCCGGCTGTTTTATAATTTAAAGATCACCAGCAACACCACTGGTTCACTGAGGCTTCTGTTAATTTTCCCCTTTACATATTAAGCGACCCCACTTGCCCTATCGTCCCCTGGTGTTACAGCATTAAAGACAAAGAATTTCAGTCTCTCACTAAAAAAGTGTTTTTAAATGTATTGCCTCCACCTCCACTCAGCATGTCTGTCTTCATGTCTTTAGCCGACTGCTGGTGGTAGATTAAAAGGTTTTCGAGACTCTTACATTAGCTTCCCTGCCATGTTCAACTGTAGGTTTAACTTATAACTGAGGAGCCTTAGTTTCCCTTTTTAATAGCATGTGTCTTACTACTCTTGACTCTATTGCCCCTTACTGGAATAAGAAGGTAAGAAAATCATACACAAGACATAAAAACAGCTAAAAAGTGAAAGACAGAACAAACCAACATGATAAAAGAAAACATATACGAACCATTTTGAGTCGTGATTGACTCATTGTACAAAAATAAACACAGTGCCGTGGCTCAATGAGAATCCCGACTTCTTTAAGACAGTACAGAGGAGCTGGAAAACAAGGAAACAAAAGGGCAAGAAGAGAAAAAGTCCCTAGACATTCATGAGAAAATCAAACGGTGCTCATAAAGATGCTGCGCTGGTTTTCACTGACATTCAGTCTGACCTTAGTTTCAAGAGGTGTTGCAATCCAAGAATTATGTTTCGAGATAAAAGACTCAGTGTTTTTCTACCGGCAGCCATAAACCCTTACACCAGGCCAGCACACTGAAACCTGTATGCAGGACTGTGAAGATGTGTCACTGCGTCCTACTGGAGCTGTTCTGTTAACTGGAATTTCTCTTGGTTAAATGCCAGTGGTAAAATAATAGTTCTTTACAGCAGCTTATAATGTTACAGCTGCTTGTTAAAACAACAGCGAGCTACCAAACAGAGAAGCCAAACTCTACAAAGTATTTCACAAAGCAAAGACAACCAGTCCTGAGTACCAACTCTACAGGGGGGAGCAGGAGGACATATACAGTTTCTATGTTATTCCTTACATTATGTATCCTCACTGACTGCATAGATGTGAGGAGGGCGGAGAAGCCGACACAAAACATACTGTATTTGCTGGAACGTTTTGAAGTTTGGTGATAACGAGCATCAAATTAACTGACAAAAAGACGATATTCCTGAAGCACTGAACGACAGATGGTAAAATATTATTCTGTTAGACTATTTTTAATTTATTCTTTAAGCTCAAATTTGTGATTATTGGATAAGAGCAAACTAAAATTGGCCCATAAGACGATTAGGCCCCCTGTACCTTTATAATTTATTGTCACGTCAGACTCAAATATATTTGGGATTTTTCCTCTTTGTCTTTTATTTTAGATTAATCATTTAATTTTCTAGTGTGGCAATACGGGGAGGGGGTGCGGTATAAGAGGGTCTTCAGTCAATCTGGTTAAATTGTACACTTCAACTATATTGTTGCCAACAACGCCACCTGGGGAATTTCGCCCCAGGAATTACTTTTACACCAAGTGCACCTTAAGACACACAAGTTCTTTTTACTCAAGGCAGATATGACACGATTCCTTGTTTTTAAAAAGGCATATGCTTTATTACAGAAAGACAATTTAAAACAATAAAACACCAGTCACCCAGGGGCAAATAAATGTGGGACTAAACTAGGGCTGAGGCTTACCGGGGTGAAGGGGCTATTGATGGTGTGGGGAAACCCCAACCAAAAATATAAGCACCCAGACACTCGTGACAGTCACACACGCACACAGTGAGGAGACCCAGAACCCAGGGGAGCACAGCACACGAAAAAGGGGGGGGAACCCCGCCACCAGGTCACCACCACCACCGGACCTCAGCAACTAAAAGGGAAACAAAGGGGAAATTAGTGGGGTCACACCCACACAATTCAATAAACAGAAATATCCTAAACAAAACAGGCCATTGGCAGGCAATATAAATCATAAACTAAACAAAAATACAAACTGCCAACCGCCAAATAAAGAAAAGACAAATACTGAAAAAAAGAATTAATCCTCTGCCCAAACAGAATATCGAAGCCAAAGAAATTATGGAAATCAGACAAACAGGCAGAGGGAACTGAATACAGTAACCCAGAAAACAAAACCAATCCACCACAAAAAGGGTTTAACCCCACTCCTCAGTCGAACTTCGTTAAAATTGAGTTAATTAAATGGTCAGTAAAACGGAATACCAAGGCGTACAACGCAGGCAGGTCAACCAAAACGAGTAGACAAACAGGTTAAAGCAAAACAGGACAAAAAGTAAAGCAAAAAAAAAAAAAACAAAACAGCAGCGGTCCCCCGTAGCTGGTGGTGATGTGTCGCTTTAAACCCTGGCCGCAAACCCGGTCAGCTGGTGCTGACGTCACTCACGCACCATTGGCAGACGTCGCTCACGCACCATTAGCAGAGGGATCTGAGGACCCGATAAATTTATTATCTATAAATTTCGCATGTGCATACAACAATTGGGAATGCAGGAAGCTACATACCAGTTAGCAGGTCGACCAGTATGACACACACCAGAGGAAGAGGGAGAGGGTAGCGCGCAGCTACCGGCGTCCACCTACAATCAGGCTATTGTTAGCCGCGGTCATTATCAGCTGTTTAACAGGCAGAGAGGGAGACACTCACCACAGCAGGCCATTTAGGTGACACACACACGAGCCTGGGAAGCACCAAGTCAGCCACTCTGCAACACAACACAAAATCATTAGCTCCCTGCCACATGAGCCGAAAGCAGCAGGTGAGCAGACAAGCCGCGTTACCTGTCCGAAGCAAAACGTCCGGCTCGGAAATGACGTCACCCGTCGGAAGCAGCGAGAGAGAGAACTGGCAGGGAGGGATCGCCCCTTTTATGGGTGGGTGCGCCTCCGGTGGTTGGCTGTGCCATTGCCAATTAGGCATGGCAACCCACAGGTCTCTGTACTGCCACACTAGCAAGACTGCAAAATGAGCACAAAAAATGGGTCTTCATAATAATTGATTGATTGATTGTGATAATTGTGGCCATTCTATGGGTCATTACAGCTTTGCACTTGCAGCCTCAATTGTAGAGATTTGAGAAACGCTGACCCTGGTTAAAAAAAAATAAAAAAATTCAAAAGGAAGTCTAAAAAAAATGGCTAATCCAGGGGGCTCCTATCTGTTTACTTTGTGTCAAACTAAGAGACAAGTGTTAGAAATTATTTGCCCCAAAACATGTTGTTTTGCCAAGGTTACGTGTCCCTGAATCTCCACAAAGGAGGTGGTGAGTGCATACTGTAGTTACTATGACCCATGGTCTCTATAGCCACAGTTATGAGAATACAGCCTGAAGCACACTTGAACCAAAGTGCCTTTCTAAATCTACGAAAAGGCTGACCTGAAGAACACACAGTTGACAATGGCAAGAAAGATGGAGAAAAGGAAATGAACAAAGGTCCCCGGCTGGGCCTGAACCAGGGACATTGTAGTTTTGTGATATGTGCCTTAACCATTAGGCTGCCAGGGCAGAGAGACAGTTTAAATAAAGGTTAAAAAATATTTTTTGTGGAGTTATATGCAACTGCTTCTGCTCAAATCTGCCGACCTCCAGGAAAAAAAACAAGTTCTTACCGTAGGAGGGAGAACAACCTGGCCAGCAGTAATTTGAGGTTGAGACCCCTGAATTAGAGGCTGAAAGCATCTGAACATAGAGGTTTTTCTTTAGAGTTAAGTGATTCTGTTACAGATACTACATCAATGTTTGGGGTCGTGCTAGTGATTGGAAAAAGCTTTAAAGCATGCTACAAATAAAATCATTTTTAAATCAATATTTCATGTCAAACCGTTACAGCTCACTTAGTAAAGCAGTTGTGTAATAAGGAGGATTATGTACAGTGAGCTGGTCATTATTGCACATAAGCCCTGACAGGGTGAAGGGAGACCCCAGCAGGATTATCCCTGTATTGTAAACATGTCTACATGTAGGAGCTTGCGGAGCTGCCAGTATGTATTTGCTAGCGATAGCAAACTGTATTTCTGGAGTGCCAGCTGTGCCAGTGCTGCTCTCCATCCTGTTAAAAGCAGATGGGAGTCTTTCCTCATGGTTTTACTAAGATCATTTGTCTCCCATCAGGGATCAGCTCTACACTTGGTACAAAGTGCTGATGGTGCAGCTAAGCTCTCACCACACTGTGGTACATCATGTCTGAGCTTTGTTTCAGCTCTTGCCTTCATCTCATTTTGTGCACCTGATAACAAACCATGTTAATACAGCATACAGGGGTTTAGGAGCCAAACAGCAAAATGGTGTCAGAGGCAAGCCTGTCCAAAAGCTATATCCAAGATAACAAAAATGTGGCATTTGTCCTGCCCAATGATTTCCAGACAACAAAGACATCACCATGCCGAGAGGCTGAATTCAGAAGCATTGCTGTGTTTCCCACAACTCTGCTCATCCACTGGAGCTCTCTGCAAGCTGCTTTCACCGTCTCCACTGACGTATACGAGTCATTGACATAGGCACTCACACAAGTAGCAACAATAGGTGAACCTTTTCCTTTTCAGAGCTGCTTTCTCAAAGACTCAAATCAAAGTGGCATTCACAATGTTAAAAGTCACTATTATACCCTGTAAAGTATCTTTAGCTGTTCTGTCATACAGTCTACTTTTACACTGACTGTAACACTCCATTTTTACTCATCAAAGGTGTTAGCAGAATTGTATGTGTTAGCAATCAATCAATCAATCAATTTTATTTATAAAGCCCAATATCACAAATCACAATTTGCCTCACAGGGCTTTACAGCATACGACATCCCTCTGTCCTTATGACCCTCGCAGCGGATAAGGAAAAACTCCCCAAAAAAACCCCTTTAACGGGGGAAAAAAACGGTAGAAACCTCATGAAGAGCAACTGAGGAGGGATCCCTCTTC
>NC_065519.1:26848541-26849976 GCF_006386435.1 Epinephelus moara | reverse complement strand
CCATAACAAACTTTGGTACGTAAGGATGATTCATTATGAACATCAACAAACTGAAAACGATCAGATAAATAAGATTTAAACCAGCTCAGTGCATAACCTTTTAGGCCAATTAAGTGTTCCAGTCTCTGCAGTAGAATTTGATGGTGAGATCATAGCCAGTGATGGTGTTGAACATATACAGAGGTGTTTCTAATATTATGCCCTCATGTTTGGAAATGGAAAGGACTACAAATTAGAAACACCTCTCATGATAATGTAGTCCAGCACAACACCATCAACTATGACCTTAGTATTAAACATGAATTTAAGAACAAAATCTGAGCATTGTAAACTTATAAAGGTAGAAGCTATAGCTGAGCTGTTGTATTGAACTGCAATAGAGTGTCCAAGTGTCGTAAATAAAGTGGCTGCAGAGTGTTTGATTCTGCTGCCATTAATATAAAGTCATAATAAAAGATACGTGTGTGAACAGAATTAATTCTATAACTATTTATATACAGAGAAATAGAAAGTATACTGCTCTAAGATCCACCTTATGACCTGGTCTGCTTGTTGTCACACTGCTCACTATCATCTGTGGGTTAAATGTGCATACACACAACAGCCTCACTGTGTCTGTGTTTAAGTTTCTGTTTAGGTTGAAATGCATCTCGGGTTAACATGAACTCATTTTCATATTAAATATAGATGATGAGGAAATCCCAGCAATTAGGGAAAAGTCAGTAAAGCGCTTAGGTAGATGGTACAATGTGCTGTACAATGTGTTACAATGTGTTCAGAGTTGAATGATGAGGAACGGGTGGTGAAATTTAGAAAAGATGTGGCTGCAGGATTGGATAGAATAGATAATTCAGAACTTCCAGGAAAGTTGAAGTTGTGGTGTATGCAGTTTGGGCTATATCCTAGGTTAATGTGGCCACTGTCAATTTATGAAATTCCAATATCCATTGTGGAGAGAATTGAAAGGTCTGTTAGCTCATAACATAGGAAGTGGTCGGGCGCTTCTAGGTACCTAAGTAGTGTTGCATTGTATGAAAAAGGGATACTTCAGCTGCCAGTATCTAGTTTAACAGAGGAATTTAAATGTACCAAGGTCAGGACAGAGCTCTTGTTATCTGGGAGTAAGGACGTGGTAGTTAGGAGTGTGGTTCCAAATCCAACCAAGGGGAGGAAGTGGAACCCAAGATCAGCAGTTCAGGAGGCAGAGGCAGCTCTAAGGCATGCAGAGATTGTAGGTAATGTTCAGTTTGGCCGGGGAGGCCTGGGGCTTGGCTCAGGCAAACCGGTATGGAATAAAGCAGGTCTCAAAGATAAAAGAAAGCTGGTTGTGGAACAGATACGTAGATAGGAGGAGATATTAAGGGGTGCAAAGATAGTGGCCCAGGCTAAATAGGAGGGACCTGTGGAGTATGGAGGAGAATCGTATTAGATTCCT